>NW_028301555.1:4032500-4087500 GCF_042242905.1 Orbicella faveolata
CTCCAGAAGAGCCAATTGGCCCATCAAGCTTTTTCCTGTTTCTGTAGCATGAAGCGACTAGGAATATTTCTACTCCCCCCTGGATGGGATGCTAGTCCATCGAAGGGTTACCCCCAGCATTAAATTCGCCGGTACGCGTTTATACACCTGGGTGGGTGGAGAGAGGCACTATGAAGGTAAAGTGTCTTGCCCAAAAACACAACATCTTGTCCCCGGCCAGGGCTCGAACGCGGACCCCTCGATACGAAGACGAGCGCACTAACCATGAGGCCAACACTCATCCCATAGGAGCTAACTGTACCTTCCGGAAAATGTATTCTGCTCTTGATGTTTCCCTTCTTGGTTGTTTTTGGTCAATCGCGGTGCTAATGCTTGTCGCGAATTTAAACTGGCTGGGTGCATCTCGTGGTTTCACTAGAAAAATGAGTACGTTAAAATGGAAGAATTAAACCTGAGCTTTTCTGTGAAGGTCAAAAGGGAAGGCCAAAAGAGTTTTGCTATTGTATTGAGAAACTTGGTTGTCAGGAGGACAGGACGAGACAGATATTCCCTAAAGCGAGAAAAACGAGAAATGCGTCTGCGTGGTAAAAATGTTTAGAAAGTAACTTAAGACCAGCCAAAAACGGTGTCAAGACCAGTAACTATTATTGCATCTCTAAAGTAAAATTTTAGGATATTGTTATCCACGAAAATTATAACAAA
Organism: Orbicella faveolata; assembly: GCF_042242905.1. Lineage (NCBI taxonomy): Eukaryota > Metazoa > Cnidaria > Anthozoa > Scleractinia > Merulinidae > Orbicella > Orbicella faveolata. The sequence goes on from NW_028301555.1 coordinate 4,033,203, forward strand.
AAACATCAATTTTAGGCGATGACGTTGGGTGTCACTGAGCGATTTTTACCACTGAAACTACCCTTTCAGTTTTGCTATTGTATTGATAAACCTGGTTGTCAGGAGGACGGGACGAGACGGTTAAACAAACTATTTATAAGAGATATAAAATGGTTGTTGTCAAATGGACTTTTCAAAGTGACATTTTATGCCAGTTGACTAATACATACAAAATAAGTTGAAATAACGCTGCACATGCACGAGACAAAAAGATATCGATGTTGGTGACTTGAGATAATCATTTTCCAACTAACGATGTAGTTTGTTTCCTTGAAACTGGGAAAAACTGGCGTTTGGAAACATTGGTCACCATGTTGACATTAAGCTGTTTGAAGTAACCATTTGAGAATAACAACGCACCGTCTACGCAGGAATTTAATAAGCAGAAGTTAGAGATATAACAAAAGGTAAGCTGTGACTCTGTTTGCTCTAAGGCCGATCTAAAGTTGGTAACTGTCGTACGTGTAACTGACAGCAGTCAATTACAACTGTCAGAGCTTACTGGCAGCTGTAAAGTTGAAAATAGCAGGTGCTTAGCTTTATTAGTCTGGGGAAGGTATTTTGTTATTTGCTTACTGAAATGTTCTTAGAGCGATTAAGTCGACGAAAAATTTGTCTTCATGATAAAAATTTCAAGAAAAATGGGATCAAACAATCGTTCTATTGTTTATAAAGTCAAGCTTTAGCCCACTGTGGTGCACCAAAGTTGTGCATAAAAATTTTAAATAAAAGATGGTAAATTAATTAAGCTACATGTAGGGTCGACAAGGCACGTTTTCTCTTCAGCTCAGAATTTTTCTTGAATAAATTTGACTACCACAGAGACGTAAAGTGGCGGTTGAAAAAACCAACCTCCTGTGTAAAGTAATTAATGGTTATAGCGGGTGCAAAACCAGTTTTTTGAACTTCCGATCATTCGAAGCAAGTTTTTGCCTTCTTGGTAAGGAACTTAGCAGAAATTTACAATCGATTTTTCAAACCTCCCCATTTTGACCAATTTCTGTTACCCCAGTTGGCTTTAACAAAATCGCTATTACACAATTAAAAAAAAAAAAACTTACGATCGTGACGTTTCAAGCAAACAACTTAACTAAGAGACATAAATTGGTATCAAAAAGGTAGGCGTGTCACTATTATCGTCCCTTTTATAGAAATTGTATTTTACGTACGTTTAGGTATACTGTTTGGGTATTTGGTATCTAAAATAATCCCTTTCCAACTAACAATACAGCGTTTCTTTTTAATAATTAATCAGAGACTGGAATAAAAAGAGGTTGTAAGACCCACTGCTTTCTGTGCAAAGATGACAAGACGTAACTTAAGAACATTGACATTTTATCGTTTACCAATGAATCTATCTAAGCTATTTTTTTATTTACAGAATAACTTTGAGTCGCCAAAAGCGATTGCAATATAGATTTTTTTTTGGCATTTTGAATACGGCATTGAAAGCTAAAAATTTTGAAAGCCAAGGTATAACCTCCCAGTTGGCACGAATACAGAAGAGCTTGATAGAGCACACGACTCGGCTTCATTGTCGAAGGTAGGCTAGCTTTTTTATATTTGGTCGATGAAAACTACTCAAAGTAATAATAACTGCAAATTGGTAATCGTGATAAACCTTGAAGAAAGATATGTCGAGGAAAGTATGGAAAGATAACAGCCCCTCTATAATTTCGGAATCAAACACAATACCAAATGGTAGCTTATTAACGTCTATACTTGTTATACGTGTGGGATGTCGCGGCAACTTAAGCAAAAGAAACTTATCACGTTTTTATTACCACTGTGTTACTTTAACTTTACCTATACTCGACTTTACGTTCCCTAAAGTATTTCACGTCCTTGTGGACGATAAACCTAAGCAAAGGATGAGACGATGGTTTTTTGACAATATTTTTTTGGCGAGACTTTTACAAGAAAAGCTTTAAAAAATTCTTTTCACGAGACTTTTCGCTGAGGATGATTACCTATTTCCAAGAAGAGGATCTGGCTAAGAGAATAAGAACGAAAGGTACCAAAATTAGTTCCCGTTGATTTAACGGCATTTCTCAGGCCTAAACAGTACGTTTGAAAAACATAATGGAATTTGCAGTTTTGAGAATTTTCTGGAATATTTCCTCTGGCATCAAACAATTTAGAATGGGACAGTTTGTATTTGGGTAGAAGTTCAGACATGTTTAGGTTTGGATAAACTATCGAGCCAAGTGGCTGGCATAAAGAAATAAATTGGAAGTCTTGATGTTTCGCAAATTGGAAAAAGGTCTTGTATGTAGAATACCAAATTGAAAAAAAACTTAGATATATGATTGTATTTATGGACACAGCGTTTCAAGGCTATCGAGTTACAGAAATTTCTTTGGCAATGTTTTTGCAAATCTAGAGAGCCGATATATATGTGTGTGTGAATATAAATCAGTTTAACAGAGAAGTTGGATATTGCAACAATCATAACTTAGTAGTTATTTTTAACCTTTTAATGTTAAATATTTTAAAATATTTTTAAGCGTAAGGAGTCAAAACAATCAACTGATATGTTTTTACAACTTTGTTGTACACTGATCTACCAATCCTTGTGCGCTAGGTGGGAATTATTCTTTCGGTACAGAGGCTTTACACTTCTAACATGTAAATATTTCCCACTGTCATTTCTTCTTTGCTTATTTATTTTATGATGATTTAATAATGATTTAAGACATTCAGGGCTTATTTTTACCTTGGAAATAGCAAAGCTTTTTTCCAAGTTGCAGGAATTGTGGGTGAATTTCGCTCCTTTGCTCCTTCCTTCCTTTCTTGTTATCCATTTCGAATATTTGCTGACCATTGCCCATGGTTAAGATGGCGTCGTCTGCCAAGCTTTGAAAGATCTGAAACTTTTCCACGACCAGTGGCCTCTGCGTTTCTTGAAAGGAATACTCAAACCTTCTAACTCAACTGTAAATCAACTGAAGCAGACACTGCCCTTACCTGGTAGCACACAGTACACGCCCAAATCTCTCTAACACCAGGGTTGTTTACCATTACCCAAAAATTCCGGAAATCGGTCAGCGCGTAAATGGTAAGACAATTTTGGCTCGATCGACTGGAAATTTTCGAAATAAATGGAACGTCTTGAAGCGTAGTCAAAAATTTCCAGCCGAAATATCCAAGTGGTAATGTCTTTAACATTTGCAAATATCTTGGAATTATGATCAGGTCGAACTTATCCTTGTCTATTTCGGTAAATTGGGGGTTTTGAGGAAATGGTAAATGGCCAATCCGAACCGAACTTACTATCAGACAATTTTGCTTTCCATTTGCACAAACTGTTGACGAACCAGTTTCTCCATGTTAATGGTAAACAATGCAGGAGTCACGTCCTCCATGCGTAGTTCAATGGCAAAGTTCAGGCAGCTGCACAAAATTAAAAATATTCTCCCACTCTGGAAGAGAATGCTGGCAATCTGTAATATCCCTCTTTCTATAAAAAGAGCCCAGCTCAGCTATTATTAGGCATACCATCTCATGACTTTCTTCAGTTCTAGATTTTAAAAAGGCTAATTATAATGAAGAATTTCTAACAAAAACTACAAGGTAGATAATTCAACATGCCAAGAACTGGGAGAAATTCTACTATGATTAATACACTCTTATCCTACCTCCTCTGAAATCTGTATCCCATATTGCAATCTGCTGCACCCAGGAGTCGGTGAGTCGCGAAAGTCAGGTGGTCAGTATTACTTTGACTTTGATTGGTCCCTTGCTGCGACTGTTCCTTAAATCAACTCTCTCTATCAACCTTACGTACGATGAGCAATTACCTGCAATTGGAAGAACGTACGTGAAGCCGGCAAACTAACAAAGTAACTATTTACAGTTTTGGTTGACATTTTACCTAATACATCCCATAGAAGGAGAGAGATATTCTGATCTTATTCTGAGAAATAGGAAGATGAGGGATTTGCGTTACATCTAAGACCCAGTGGTCTGGTCAATTTAACGCTATCTGTTTGTTTACTTATTTCAGTATTTAATGGTAATAAGGTATTCCCCTGAAAGGCGCATTGATGTAAGAAGGAGTAGTCTTGTAATGTGTAGTGGATCGAATTGTCTTTGGATACCTTTAATTACACCATGCCATAGGAAATACAGCCAATCAGAATACAGGAAAGTCGTTATATACTATGGACGGTATTAAACCCATTCTTCCCATCGTGCGCTTACGCTTTATCAAACTATATACCATGGAATATCGAACTTGTTACTTGTATTTTTATAACAAAAGGCTTATGTATATACCAAGAAAATACAAGTGATAAGTGTGAGATTCCGTGGTATAGATCTCGAAAGCGTTGCATACCCTTGAGTGCCAATAAAAATAATAAATGATAAATGAATAAACAAATTACCATATTTCTTTTTAAGGACAATGAAGTTCTTTGTCTTCTTCGCAATACTTTGGGTTTCTGCTGTGTTTTTTTCTCTCAAGGATGCAGAAGGAGCCAATCAGCAAGCTGAGGTAAACATGTTACGTAATCACAAATATCGTCATAGCAATCTCGATTTCTTTTATTTCCTTTAGCGTTATGCCATCACAGATGAAGATGGTAACCATTCAAAAATTTGAGTCAAAAATGTGAGATATAATAGATGATTGATCTATAAAAAACCTTGTCAAGATATACGGGTCTGCGGTTGTTCACAACTGCGTCATTCGGAGAACCATTTTACCCAAATTGATAGAAGTTTCCAAGGAGACGTCACTGGGACGGGAACCAATATCGGGCTGCCTTAGTAGCAAATGAAACATTTGTATTTGAGTCCTTATTCGTTTAGTGTTAGTGTTATCACAGTACTGTTAACAGAAGTTCCAATGTATTCAATATCAATATCAAAGATTAAAAATATTCGCTAAAAGTATTTTGTAAAATAGTTGAATTAGCTGCATTGCTTTATACACGATAACGTGTCATTAAAATTATGGTCCAACTTCGCGCAAATCGAGTGTCATATAAGAATCAGCCAAAGGGGTAAGTTTCTTTATGTTTTACGTCTCGCAGACAAAGAAATAGAGATTATTTCGGTACTTTCTGGGCGCCAAAATATCTAGTGGTGACCGCTTGTTCCCCTCCGCCATTATGTAGTGTTCATATGACCTAGTTTCTCGTGGGGCGGGAAATTCGTGTACGACCGTCACGCTGAATTCTAAGTCGTTGATAAGGTGCTGCTTTGTTTCTGTTGTTGGCGATCCGAAATACTACTACTGTATTGGTCTGCGTGTTTAAGACGGAAGACCTTGAGCTGCTGTGTCAGTGATAGTGATGGCGCTGGGTACATATTTCATAAGCACATGATCATTCGATCGCTTATTTGTAATTATTTGATTTCTATTGCAGAGCTTTCTTCAAACTTTGCAAGACCCTGGTAAGTCTATCATTTATTGTTAGCACGTTCGTTTTTACTTCGAACGCATGAATCAATACCTTAATATGCAACGTACTATCATGAGGTTTTTTTTGTTTTCAATAGAGTGTCAAACGTTTACTCGGACAAAAAAAAACCACACACACACAAAGTGGTTGTGTTATTCCGTCTTTGAATCTTAACAGTTCTCATGAAGCGTTTTAGTAGTAATATCGCTAACCTTAACATCTTTATTCATAGCACTCTGGAGGTCGATCAAGACGTCGTTTTCAATGTTTTGTAAGCCAGAATCAAAATAATTTTACGTATTAACCAAAACTAACAGGCTCAGCGGAGCTAGTTAGGAGAGAGAACGTGGCCAAATGATTAGGGCGCCGGACTTGAACTACAAAGGTCGCGCCCTTGACAATCCGATGGAGTTGCTTCTCGGTAGACCCGAGTTCAACAATTCGCCCCCGATTGTAAGAAGCCCCCAGGTCTCCTTCCAATTGACCTTTTTAACAATCCTAGCACTTTAACTTTGCTGTCTTCCATTAGCGTTTGCGCTATAAACCGTGACCTACAGTAAATAAACGTAATTTATTGTATTTTATTTATTTTGTCGGAAAACAAGGGAACAAAACCAAAACTAGCACAACTGGAAAACATGCCAATAAACACCATCCGCCAGGCCACAGTAACATAACTGATAAAAGTAAACAACCTGAAACCAATCAAGGTAATAAAAGTCAAGAAATGACCTTTGGCAACACCGCTGGAAGCGTTGGTCAACAAGGAGCCAACACGGGGAATGTTGCTGTTGGCAATCAACTCAATAAAGGCCAAGGGAACATCTTCGGTTACGGTGTGAACAATCTTGGCAGTCTTGGAACTCTTGGTACTTTCGGCAAACTAGGAACCACCTCTTGGAATATTAATGGTGCCAGTCATGGCATTACAGGATCTGGGTTCCACTTTGGTAATACCGTTAGTAATGTTGGTCAGCAAGGAGCAATTACAGGAAATCAAGTCAACAAAGGTCAAGAAATGACTTTTGGCAAGACAGCTGGCAGCGTCGGTCAGCAAGGGGTCAACGCGGGAAATGTTGCTATTGGAAATCAAGTCAATAAAGGCCTATGGAACATCTTTGGTCCCACTCTGGGCAATCTTGGCAAACTAGGAACATTCTCATGGAAATTTAATGGTGCCATTCCTGGAACTAAAGGAAATGGGTTCAATTTTGGCAATACCGTTAGCAGCGTCGGCCAACAAGGAACCCAAACAGGCCAAGAAATGAAGTTTGGCAACACTGGCGGAAGTGTCGGCCAGCAAGGAGCTAACAAAGGGAACGTTGCTATTGGTAACCAACCCAATAAAGGCCACGGGAACATCTTTGGGTACACTGTGGGCAGTCTTGGCAGTCCCGAAAGCCTTGGAAAGCTAGGAGCCATTTCATGGAATATTAATGGTGCCACTAATACCATCAACGGACATGGATTAACATTTGGCAATACACTCAGCAGTATGGGCCAGCAAGGAACATATACGGGTAATGTCGCTGTTGGCAATCAAGTTAGCAAAGGCCAAGAAATGACATTTGGTAACACCGCTGGTAACGTTGGCCAACAGGGAGCCAATATGGGAAATGTAGCTGTAGGAACCCAAGTCAATAAAGGACAACAGCATACTGGAAATGTTGCTGTTGGCAATCAACTTAACAAAGGCCAAGAAATGACATTTGGTAACACTGCTGGTAACGTTGGCCAACAGGGAGCCAATACGGGAAATGTAGCTGTAGGAACCCAAGTCAATAAAGGACAACAGCATACTGGAAATGGTGCTGTTGGCAATCAACTTAACAAAGGCCAAGAAATGACATTTGGTAACACTGCTGGTAACGTTGGCCAACAGGGAGCCAATATGGGAAATGTAGCTGTAGGAACCCAAGTCAATAAAGGACAACAGCATACTGGAAATGTTGCTGTTGGCAATCAACTTAACAAAGGCCAAGAAATGACATTTGGTAACACTGCTGGTAACGTTGGCCAACAGGGAGCCAATATGGGAAATGTAGCTGTAGGAACCCAAGTCAATAAAGGACAACAGCATACTGGAAATGTTGCTGTTGGCAATCAACTTAACAAAGGCCAAGAAATGACATTTGGTAACACTGCTGGTAACGTTGGCCAACAGGGAGCCAATATGGGAAATGTAGCTGTAGGAACCCAAGTCAATAAAGGACAACAGCATACTGGAAATGTTGCTGTTGGCAATCAACTTAACAAAGGCCAAGAAATGACATTTGGTAACACTGCTGGTAACGTTGGCCAACAGGGAGCCAATATGGGAAATGTAGCTGTAGGAACCCAAGTCAATAAAGGACAACAGCATACTGGAAATGTTGCTGTTGGCAATCAACTTAACAAAGGCCAAGAAATGACATTTGGTAACACTGCTGGTAACGTTGGCCAACAGGGAACCAATATGGGAAATGTAGCTGTAGGAACCCAAGTCAATAAAGGACAACAGCATACTGGAAATGTTGCTGTTGGCAATCAACTTAACAAAGGCCAAGAAATGACATTTGGTAACACTGCTGGTAACGTTGGCCAACAGGGAGCCAATATGGGAAATGTAGCTGTAGGAACCCAAGTCAATAAAGGACAACAGCATACTGGAAATGTTGCTGTTGGCAATCAACTTAACAAAGGCCAAGAAATGACATTTGGTAACACTGCTGGTAACGTTGGCCAACAGGGAGCCAATATGGGAAATGTAGCTGTAGGAACCCAAGTCAATAAAGGACAACAGCATACTGGAAATGTTGCTGTTGGCAATCAACTTAACAAAGGCCAAGAAATGACATTTGGTAACACTGCTGGTAACGTTGGCCAACAGGGAGCCAATATGGGAAATGTAGCTGTAGGAACCCAAGTCAATAAAGGACAACAGCATACTGGAAATGTTGCTGTTGGCAATCAACTTAACAAAGGCCAAGAAATGACATTTGGTAACACTGCTGGTAACGTTGGCCAACAGGGAGCCAATATGGGAAATGTAGCTGTAGGAACCCAAGTCAATAAAGGACAACAGCATACTGGAAATGGTGCTGTTGGCAATCAACTTAACAAAGGCCAAGAAATGACATTTGGTAACACCGCTGGTAACGTTGGCCAACAGGGAGCCAATATGGGAAATGTAGCTGTAGGAACCCAAGTCAATAAAGGACAACAGCATACTGGAAATGTTGCTGTTGGCAATCAACTTAACAAAGGCCAAGAAATGACATTTGGTAACACTGCTGGTAACGTTGGCCAACAGGGAGCCAATATGGGAAATGTAGCTGTAGGAACCCAAGTCAATAAAGGACAACAGCATACTGGAAATGTTGCTGTTGGCAATCAACTTAACAAAGGCCAAGAAATGACATTTGGTAACACTGCTGGTAACGTTGGCCAACAGGGAGCCAATATGGGAAATGTAGCTGTAGGAACCCAAGTCAATAAAGGACAACAGCATACTGGAAATGTTGCTGTTGGCAATCAACTTAACAAAGGCCAAGAAATGACATTTGGTAACACCGCTGTTAGCGTTGGCCAACAGGGAGCCAATATGGGAAATGTAGCTGTAGGAACCCAAGTCAATAAAGGACAACAGCATACTGGAAATGTTGCTGTTGGCAATCAACTTAACAAAGGCCAAGAAATGACATTTGGTAACACTGCTGGTAACGTTGGCCAACAGGGAGCCAATATGGGAAATGTAGCTGTAGGAACCCAAGTCAATAAAGGACAACAGCATACTGGAAATGTTGCTGTTGGCAATCAACTTAACAAAGGCCAAGAAATGACATTTGGTAACACTGCTGGTAACGTTGGCCAACAGGGAGCCAATATGGGAAATGTAGCTGTAGGAACCCAAGTCAATAAAGGACAACAGCATACTGGAAATGTTGCTGTTGGCAATCAACTTAACAAAGGCCAAGAAATGACATTTGGTAACACTGCTGGTAGCGTTGGCCAACAGGGAGCCAATACGGGAAATGTAGCTGTAGGAACTCAAGTCAATAAAGGACAACAGTATACCCATACTGAAACCACTAGCAATGGCCAACAAGGAATCAACACAGGAAATCTCGCATTTGGTGGCAGCGTTGGCCAGCAAGGAGCAACCACAGGAAATGTTGGTGTTGGCAGTCAACTCAATAAAGCCCTTGGGAACATCTTAGGTTACGCCGTCGACAGCCTTGGCAAAGCAGGAAACGTCTCGTGGATTGTTACTGGCGCCAGTAAGGGCAATAAAGGACACGAGTTTATCTTTGGTAAAAACGTTGGTGGCGTTGGCCAACAAGGAAATCAGGGTAATAAAGGGCAAGAAATAGCCTATGGAAACACAGCTGGAGGCGTTGTTATAGGAAATCTTGCACCTACTAATGAACTCAATAATGGCAAAGAAAGTACCTTAGGTTACACAATTGGCAGTCTTGGCAAACTGGGAACGGTCTCGTGGAATATAACTGGTGCCGGTCATGGCATTAAAGAAAACGAAATCAGCTTTGGTAAAAACGTTACAAGCGCTGCCCAACAAGGACCTACCACAGGGAATGTTGCTGTTGGCAATCAACTTAATAAAGGCCAAGAGAATCTCCTTGCTTACACAGTTAGCAGTCTTTGCAGACTTGGCAAACTAGGAACCATCACATGGAATATTAATGGTGCCAGTCAAGGCATTAAAGGTGCTGGATTCAGCTTTGGCAATAGACTTAGCAGCGTCGCCCAACAAGGATACAACGCTGGGAATGTTGCTGTTGGGAATAAAATCCAAGGGAACATCTTTAGTTACACTTTGGGCAGTCTTTGCGATCTTGGCAACCAAGGAATAATATCATGGAACATTAATGGAGGCAGTCATGCCATAAAAGGACATGGTTTCAACTTTGGTAATAAAGTAAACATCGCCGGCCAAAAAGGTGCAGTCAAAGGGAACGTTGCTATCAGTAATCAAGTCAACAAAGGCCAAGAAATGACTTTTGGCAACACGGCCGGTAGTATAGGCCAGCAGGGGGTCAACGCAGGTAATGTTGCTATTGGCAATCAACTCAATAAAGGCCAAGGAAACATCTTTGGCAACGCTCTGAGCAATTTTGGCAAGTTAGGAACCATCTCATGGAATATTAAAGGCGCCGGTCATGGCATTAAAGGACATGGTTTCAACTTCGGTAATAAAGTAAACACGGTCGGCCAGCCAGGTGCCATCAAAGGGAATGTAGCTGTCAGTAATCAAGTCAACAAAAGCCAAGAAATGACCTTTGGCACAACAGCTGGCAACATTGGCCAGCAAGGAATCAACGCTGGAAATGTTGCGGTTGGTAATCAACTCAATAAAGGTCAAAACCTGGGGAATCTTGGCAAACTAGGAAGCATCTCATGGAATATTAAAGGCGCTAGTCATGGCATTAAAGGACATGGTTTCAACCTCGGTAATAAAGTCAACATGGTCGGCCAACAAAATGCCATCAAAGGGAATGTTGCTGTCGGTAATGAGGTCAACAAAGGCCAAGAAATGACATTTGGTAAAACTACTGGTAGCGTTGGTCAGCAGGGAATCAACGCTGGAAATGTTGCTGTTGGCAACCAACTTAATAAAGGCCAAGGGAACATTTCTGGTCAAATTCTGGGCGGTCTTGGCAAACTAGGTACCATCTCATGGAATATCAATGGCGCCAGTCATGGCATTAAAGGACATGGCGTCAACTTTGGTAACAAGGTAAGCGTCGTCGGCCAACATGGTGCAGCCAAAGGGATTATTGCTGTCGGCAATCAAGTCAACAAAGGCCAAAAAATGACTTTTGGCAAGACAGCTGGCAGCGTTGGCCAACAAGGGATCAACGCAGGTAATGTTGCTGTTGGCACTCAATTCAATAAAGGCAATACGAACATCTTTGGCAACACTCTGGGCAATTTTGGCAAACTAGGTACCATCTCATGGAATATCAATGGCGCCAGTCATGGCATTAAAGGACATGGCGTCAGTCATGGCATTAAAGGACATGGCGTCAACTTTGGTAACAAGGTAAGCGTCGTCGGCCAACATGGTGCAGCCAAAGGGATTATTGCTGTCGGCAATCAAGTCAACAAAGGCCAAAAAATGACTTTTGGCGAGACAGCTGGCAGCGTTGGCCAACAAGGGATCAACGCAGGTAATGTTGCTGTTGGCACTCAATTCAATAAAGGCAATACGAACATCTTTGGCAACACTCTGGGCAATTTCGGCAAACTAGGAAGCATCTCATGGAATATTAAAGGCGCTAGTCTTGGCATTAAGGGACATGGTTTCAACTTTGGTAATAAAGTGAACATGGTCGGCCAGCCAGGTGCCATCAAAGGGAATATAGCTGTCAGTAATCAAGTCAACAAAAGCCAAGAAATGACCTTTGGCACAACAGCTGGCAACATTGGCCAGCAAGGAATCAACGCTGGAAATGTTGCGGTTGGTAATCAACTCAACAAAGGTCAAAACTTGGGGAATTTTGGCAAACTAGGAAGCATCTCATGGAATATTAAAGGCGCTAGTCATGGCATTAAAGGACATGGTTTCAACCTCGGTAATAAAGTCAACATGGTCGGCCAACAAAATGCCATCAAAGGGAATGTTGCTGTCGGTAATGAGGTCAACAAAGGCCAAGAAATGACATTTGGTAAAACTACTGGTAGCGTTGGTCAGCAGGGAATCAACGCTGGAAATGTTGCTGTTGGCAACCAACTTAATAAAGGCCAAGGGAACATTTCTGGTCAAATTCTGGGCGGTCTTGGCAAACTAGGTACCATCTCATGGAATATCAATGGCGCCAGTCATGGCATTAAAGGACATGGCGTCAACTTTGGTAACAAGGTAAGCGTCGTCGGCCAACATGGTGCAGCCAAAGGGATTATTGCTGTCAACAATCAAGTCAACAAAGGCCAAAAAATGACTTTTGGCAAGACAGCTGGCAGCGTTGGCCAACAAGGGATCAACGCAGGTAATGTTGCTGTTGGCACTCAGTTCAATAAAGGCAATACGAACATCTTTGGCAACACTCTGGGCAATTTCGGCAAACTAGGAAGCATCTCATGGAATATTAAAGGCGCTAGTCTTGGCATTAAGGGACATGGTTTCAACTTTGGTAATAAAGTGAACATGGTCGGCCAGCCAGGTGCCATCAAAGGGAATATAGCTGTCAGTAATCAAGTCAACAAAAGCCAAGAAATGACCTTTGGCACGACAGTTGGTAGCGTTGGCCAGCAGGGGATCAACGGTGGAAATGTTGCTGTTGGAAATCAGCTCAATAAAGGCCAAGGAAACATTTTTGGTAACACTCTGGGCGGTCCTAGCAAACTAGGAACCATGTCGTGGAAAATAAATGGTGCCAGCCATGGCATTAAAGGACATGGCTTAAACTTCGGCAATAAAGTAAGCACCGTCGGGCAACAGGGAGCCCTTAAAGGGAATGTTGCGTTGGGCAATCAAGGCAGCAAAGGTACAGTTATGACTTTTGGTAACATTGCTGGTAACGTTGTTCAACAGGGGACCAACACCGGAAATGTTGCTGTTGGCGCTCAACTCAATAAAGGTCAAGGGAACATCTTTGGTCACACTCTGGGCAGTATTGGTAAACTAGGAACCATTTCATGGAAAATAAAAGGTCCCAGTCATGGAATTGAAGGACTTGGTATCAACTTTGGTAGTAAAGTCAGCATTGCGAGCCAACAAGGTGCAAACAAAGGAAATGTTGCCGTCGGCAATCAAGGCAATAAAGGTACAGTAATGCACTTTGGCAAAACTGCTGGTATCGTTGGGTGGAAGGGGACAAACGTAGGAAATGTTGCTGTTGGCAATCAATTCAATAAAGGCCAAGGGAACATCTTTGGTCACACTCTGGGCAGTATTGGTAAACTAGGAACCATTTCATGGAAAATAAAAGGTCCCAGTCATGGAATTAAAGGACTTGGTATCAACTTTGGTAGTAAAGTCAGCATTGCGAGCCAACAAGGTGCAAACAAAGGAAATGTTGCCGTCGGCAATCAAGGCAATAAAGGTACAGTAATGCACTTTGGCAAAACTGCTGGTATCGTTGGGTGGAAGGGGACAAACGTAGGAAATGTTGCTGTTGGCAATCAATTTAATAAAGGCCAAGGGAACATCTTTGGTCACACTCTGGGCAGTACTGGTAAACTAGGAACCATTTCATGGAAAATAAAAGGTCCCAGTCATGGAATTAAAGGACTTGGTATCAACTTTGGTAATAAAGTAAGCATTACTGGCCAACAAGGAGGCAACAAAGGAAATGTTGCTGTCGGTATTCAAGGCAACAAAGGTACAGTAATGCACTTTGGCAAAACTGCTGGTATCGTTGGGTGGAAAGGGACAAACGTAGGAAATGTTGCTGTTGGCAATCAATTCAATAAAGGCCAAGGGAACATCTTTGGTCACACACTAGGCAGTATTGGTAAACTAGGAACCATTTCATGGAAAATAAAAGGTCCCAGTCATGGAATTGAAGGACTTGGTGTCAACTTTGGTAGTAAAGTAAGCATTGCGGGCCAACAAGGAGGCAACAAAGGAAATGTTGCCGTCGGTATTCAAGGCAACAAAGGTACAGTAATGCACTTTGGCAAAACTGCTGGTATCGTTGGGTGGAAGGGGACAAACGTAGGAAATGTTGCTGTTGGCAATCAATTCAATAAAGGCCAAGGGAACATTTTCGGTCACACTCTGGGCAGTATTGGTAAGCTTGGAACCATTTCATGGAAAATGAAAGGTCCCAGTCATGGAATTAAAGGACTTGGTGTCAACTTTGGTAATAAAGTAAACATTGCGGGCCAACAAGGAGGCAACAAAGGAAATGTTGCTGTCGGTATTCAAGGCAACAAAGGTACAGTAATGCACTTTGGCAAAACTGCTGGTATCGTTGGGTGGAAAGGGACCAACGTAGGAAATGTTGCTGTTGGCAATCAATTCAATAAAGGCCAAGGGAACATTTTCGGTCACACTCTGGGCAGTATTGGTAAGTTTGGAGCTATTTCATGGAACGTTAATGGCGCCATTCATGGCATTAAAGGACATGGTGTCAACTTCGGTAATAAAGTAAGTATCGTTGGCCAACATGGTGTCAACAAAGCGAATGTTGCTGGTGGCAATCAGCACAATGGTGGCCAGGGAGACATCTTCGGTTACACTTTGGGCAGCCTTTGCATTCTTGGCAAACTAGGAACCATTTCATGGAATATAAGTGGGGCTTCGCATGGCATTAAAGGACTTGGGTCTAACTTTGGCAGCGTTGGCCAGGAGGTCAACAAAGGTCAAGAAATCGCCTTTGGCAATACTGCTGGCTACGGTGGGCAGCAAGGAACCAATGCCGGAAATGTTGCTGTTGGCAATCATCTTAATAAAGGCAACGTTAATATTCTTGATTACACTGTGGGCACGCTTTGTAGTCTTGCGAAACTGGGAAGCATTTCATGGAATATTAATGGTGCCAGTCATGTCATAAAAGGAAACGGGTTCAACTTTGGTAATACCGTTAGTAGCGTCGGCGAACAAGGAGTCAACAGAGGGAACGTTGTTGTTAATCAAGTCAGCAAAGGCCAAGAAATGACCTTTGGCAACACTGCTGGCAGCGTGGGCCAACAAGGGATCAACGCAGGAAATGTTGCTGTTGGGAAACAACTTAATAAAGGTCAAAAGAACATCTTAGGTCAAACTCTGGGCAGTCTTGGCAAACTAGGAAGGATCTCGTGGAATATCAATGGTGCCAGCCATGGTATAAATGGACACGGCGTTAACTTTGGCAGCTTCGGCCAAGAAGAAGTCAACGCAGGGAATGTTGCTATCGGCAATCAAGGCAGTAAAGGACAAACGCTCACCTTTGGCAAAACCGCTGGTAGCGTTGGCCAACAGGGAGCCAACACGGGAAATGTAGCTGTGGGAAATCAAGCCAATAAAGGACAACAGCATGCTTTTAGTTTAACCGCTGGCAAAGTTGGGAAACAAGGAAACATAGCGGGAAATGTTCCGGTCGGTAATCAAGGCAATAACGGCCAAGAAATGATCTTTGGCAACACTGCCGGCAGCGTTGGGTAGCAAGGAACCAACGCAGGAAATGTTGCTGTTGGGACTCAGCACAACGGCTGATAATGATCGTTTCGTCAGTCATTCCCCAGCGCTGATTGCAGATTTTAGTCAAAGATCAGGCATTTCTTTACTTTTGAAATATTGTTATGTCAAAATATAAAAGGAGCGATATTTGTAAACGTAAAAAACAATAAAGAGCTTTAAAATGCCTATTTTTGTTTCGGTGATGAGATTATGCCATTTCAAATTTGCCTTTTCTCAATTTTCTCAATGTGCCAATACGGGTATTCGTGCGAAACCATTCGTATGAAAAGATGTTCCAACTGCACTTTTAGATTTTCATACAAATCAAACTCACTTCAGTCATATGAAATGTTTTGCACGAGACATCATTTTTAAAACGAGGAAAACGGCAGCTCAAAAGTGACCTACTTTTAACCCCATGAATGCTATATATATTAATATGGCTCTCCAAACATTGTGTGGCCGTAAAGGGTAATGTTAAGTTGCAATGATTTCCTTTTAACGAGTCAGTTAGAATTTTGAACGTTGACGTAATCTCAGTGGAATGTAAACCTTCTTTTGCTTTGAGAGGTATACCATGGTTTCTAGGTGTGGTCATTTAATTAACAAGATGGCAAATGCCCGGGGGGGGATCCAATGTAAAAAGGACGGGGGAGCTCATCGTACCTTTTAGGGGTCAAAAAAGGGTTTTGGTACCTCTTAGGGTTGAAAAAAAATTCAAGCCACGCCCACAAAACAGGATCTTGGCACCTCTTAGGGGTCCTTTCAAAATTTCCGACGAGCACCCCCGTCCTTTTCCTATTGAAGCTCCCTCGGGGAGGGGGGGGGAGGGGGCAAATGTTCTGTTCTGTTAAGCTATTTCGAGTAACGGCTACTTGAGGAATACATCGTTCAGCATTCAACTTGTAACTTAAGTATATAGAAACGACTGCGTATTGGCTATAGATTTTTCCTTTAATTTTGTTTAGTCGTGAACTGACTTTATGATCTTAAACGCGCAAATGACCTGAGAAAAGCCGTAATTGAGTACTTGTAATTTCACTGTAATGCTTATGATATAGATAACGTAATGCTTGATATCATGTTTGACCCTTAAACTGTACTTAAATATGTTGGTGTATGATTAAAACATCATTCTTCTGATCTTCCTCAGAAATCTTCGGAAAGTACGTTTTGTGCCCTTTCAAATGAGATATGGTAGACTGCTCGGCTATTAATGCTTGGTGAAATATTAAGTAAAGAGCACGGTGTGCTAAATTTGTCGTTTATCTCACCCAGAGTAGAATAAGTTTTGCGCTCTTCCTCTAAAGCTTCCGGGGCCTCATAGCGCGTTTGCCCTTGAACTCTGCTTGACTCAGCACGGACAATCTTTACAACTTTCGAAAGATTTGATAGAAATTAAACCACCTTTTGGGGACAAAATTATCCATAAAGAGTTTCCTGCCCTCCCCCCCCCCCCCCTCCCCTTCCACCCCATTACATACAAAAAACAAAGCAAAAGCCATTCCATATGTAAGTAAGTAATTTATTATACGTCAATAACACGGGTAGTGCTTGCGCAATCTACCAAGGCAGAGACTCATGTTAAAAGTGCTTGACGGTAATAATAAAATGCTTCTAAAAGCTTATAAAATCTGAGAAATTAAGAGTAAGATCAAGACTAAATGCTTAACAAAATTGCAATAGTTCAGCTAAATAAGGCAAAAATACTGATCATGCAAAAAGTTTGCAACCAAAGCATTGCTTTTCTCACTTAGAATTACCATCTTTACGCCCAGTTCATGTGTGAACAATCAGCATCAACCAGTTCTAAAAGCGTACAAATACTGCATTACAAATTAAAGTTAACTTAGTAAAACATCTGTTTAGTGTTAAAAAGCGGAACGTGTATTCAAGCTTATTCCTGTTCCTTAATGTTTCCCGTATTGGTTCCTTTTTGGTCAATCGTTTCACTACTCTTTCCTGTAAAGATTAACTGGCTGGGTGCATCTCGTGGTTTTACTAGAGAAATAAGTACGTCAAATTAGAAGAATTAAACCTCAGGTTTTCGGTGAGCATAAAAAGATTTCATTAGTAACACGTTTCCAGGAAAGATCCAATTCCCAGGTACCTTCCATTAACTATCTACCATCGTCAGTGGCTGTTCATAATTAACAATTATTCCACGAGCGCGCGTTGGATATGAATGATGAGATGGTAGATAGCCAACGAAGCTAAACAGGGCGCGTACTGCCAAGTTGGATAAAATCATCCCATATTCAACAAGCGCGAGTTGGATAATTGTTTTATTAAAAATGCCCCCAAAATACAGAAAATTAAAATAAAATAAAAATAAAAACGCTCCCAAAAATTACGCGTAAGCTTACCATATTTGCAGAGCTAGTATAATGGCTCATATACCATGAAGGTTAAGTCAATGAAAACTCTTGAATTGCATTATCCAATGATGCAGTTTTCAATATCAGAAGATATTTTGCCCAGTAAAGGGGGGCTGGGGGTATTCCATGTTGTCCAAAAAGTTGTTGAAGACATCGAAAGACAAGCTTGTGGCTTCCCAAAAAGGCCTTAGGAAACATTTTTAGGAGTACGACGCGTATTCGAGGATGACGCTTAATAGAAAAGTGTTTTCGTGTGACCTAACGGGAACAAATAGAATGGATAGGGATAGACTTCTTCTAGGAAATTGATACGGATCTGTTAGAGTATGCTTCCGCTTTTCGTAAACATCCAATCGGCGAACGACAGCTTGCTTGGTGTTTTGATACGTACTTTCTTGAAAGCTAGTCGATTTTACCATCTCGCGATATAGGTACTTGTGTGCAGTTGGACGCTGAACACGAAACCTGCGACTTATTTCTCCAGCTGGAAGCATGGCCACCATCGCCAATACCTCATTTCTCAAGTCTTTAAATTCAGAAGAGCGCTAGGCTTGAAGTTGCACCCGTATTTGTAAATCGAAACTTCACAACAACAACTTCGACTACTTTCCAACTTCGGCGCGAAAGTTTGCTTAACGGCTGTAAAACTTCAGATGTTGGGCTACCAAATTTGTTCTGTTTGCATCCAGTAACAATAATTTTTCCGTCCCGTGTCCACGCTTAGATGAAAACGACGATAATTTAGGCTTCACTGCGAGACACTCGTTGAATCAATCGATATCCACGCTGTAACCCCCTTACAGAAACTAACCATTACAATACTACCTTACAATAGCTTAGGATTACAGGGCGTTTCTTCCCAGAAAATTTTTATGCATACATGAAGAACATAGTTGAATACAAGCAATGCCAGGTTTTCAAGCCATATGTTCGTTTCGTTAATCGTTTTTCTCTTGAGTTTTCAAATATGTTTCCAAATATTTTATATGTTACTGTAGTTTCTATGCCATGATGTTAAATATTGTGCACAACGTTTCCGTGGTATACCATAGAATATGTAAGGTATCCCACTTGTCACTTGTATTTTGTTGATATACCCACGAGCCTGAAGGCTCGTGGGTACGTATACCGAGAAAACAAAAGCGACTCGCAAGGGATATTCCATGGTAAATCAGTCAAAAGCGTTGCATAAGTAGCATTTTCACATGCAATCGAAAGAAAAAAAAATCATTACCGTACCTTCTTTACCGTTGTATAGAATTATCCCCTCGTTCTTTCCTTCTTGAGGAATGTTTCCAACATATGGTTTACCCGGCAATTTGATGGTCCCCGTGTTCAAGCCTTGCTGGATAATGGTGCCATTGTTTGGCTTAAAATCGTAATCCTTTGGGTCGTTAAGAGGGCTTGCTGGAAAATGGGAAGATAAGAATCGAATTAGGAGATTGGTAATCAAAGCACTAAAGCAAACACTTGATGCTACAACAACGGTATCAAACCATTGACCAATGATTAGCAAATAAGCTTTGTAGGGAGCCCATTACCCGGAGCCTTAATCTCGCATACTAGCCCTGTGAGTCAACCCTTTCCCGTATTTTTCTATTTTTAGAGACAGCTCTTATGGGAGTTTTCACACGACCCCTTTTCAATACCCAATGATGCCCCAGCTATGACCTTTCTTTGTTTCAACAAAGACTGAGACCTCACTTTTGCCCTCTATTTTGCATTTTCTATCTGCAGAAACAGGATATTTCGTGGGAAACCAAGAGACCTTTGCGCTCATCACCTTTTTAAGAAAAGAATGATACGGGAAAGGCTTGACTCCAGGTGATGTGGTCCTGGCTTTGTACGTATCTTTTTGACACAGAAGTCCACCAGATAAAAACAATAACGCCCCCTTATTAGCCTGCAGTGGTTACAACTTCAACTGATTTCCATGAAGCCCATTTGTTTGTTCCGAGCCGCCATCAATTTTCGAAAATATAAGGTGGCTCTGAACCCTCTTCGCTATTCCAGCTGTTACCTTTAGGGTGGAAGTCTCTGGTTATGGTTTCGGCAACTTCTCCGGCGTTTGAACCTTTCTGTTCGATGGAGCCATTGTTAGCCGCGAAGTAGAATTTGTCGGCATTACTCTGACGTTTGGCTGGTAAACGAATATAAATCACGGTAGTTAGTAACATATTTCAATTTTCAAGCACCATTCTTAAGGTGATGTTTTAACGCTGGTTCTTAGTCCTTGTTACACGAGACAACTTTTGACGCAACTTTGTTGCGGCAACGGTCGGTAATGGCATGATACACGAGACGATTTTCCACGCAACATGGAAAATTCGGGCAACAATGCTCAAGGTTTTGAATCGCTTTCACAAACCTGCAACGTGCTGAATTTATCTTAGCAAATAAGGTAATTGTAAGTAGCAAAGTTATTGTAAATAGTTTTGCGTTTTTGTCATGAGCCCCTGGCTCGGGAGATTTGGCAACCACTCCCCACGTTTACCACTCAAAATAAATTTACCTTACCCTACCTTACCTTACCTTTCCGCAATGAAATGTTGCGTTAAAAGTCGCCCTGTGCGCCATCGATTTTAAACGCAACATTGTTGCGTTAAAAATAGTCGGCGGTAAAAATCGACAACATCAACATCGGTGTAACATCACCTCTAAACTCATGTTTTAGTACATCATCAGCAACCATAACCGTGGCAATGGTTGGATATATGATCTTAATTAGCCCAAATTTTTTTTTGCGATTTTATTTCCCCGTTTTCAATTTAGTTTCGATTGAGAAAATACGTCAAACACTCGTTAGTGCTACGAGACATGTTGTCAGCTCTCTTATCGATATTTGGAAATATGGTCAAGCATGGTCTTCTTTTTCGCTTCTAGATTTTTTAGCAAAATGGCCAAGTTGATTTGACTTTTCAGAAAACTCAGTACGTGCATGATAAATTGACCTCATATCATATACATTATTATATTATATATTATTATATTGTTACAAATGTTAGCTGAACTAAGGGAGTTCAATTGAAAATGCATAGGCACATAAATGGACCTACACCGTAGGAACTTCGGATTAACAAAACTGCCAGACTAATCGATTTACCATTCTAAACAAACCTAATGAATACATTTTAACAAAAACCTTGTGCACATTTCTGCGTTTATGACAATATACTTTGTTTCAGCTTTGGCAGTTTGTTGCCTCATTTCAATCTGGTGATACTCTTGAGAATTCTCGCCTTTGAATATGACAATGTTCGCGTGTATACGAAGGAATCATTTTAAGATGGATAACTGGAACAATTCTGTCGAGAGTATCACGTGGTCTGCACTGGAAAAACAAGTTGACTAAGCTAAAAAGGTCTATTTTACTAAGTAAAGTGTTTTATTTCAGGCTCACTAGTGAACTTACTGTGATGAGTAACGACCTCCCCCGATCGAAAGTCCAAAAATAGAGATCTCTCTGGTAGCAGCGATAATAAAGCTCGATAGATTCACACGTATCAAGGTTTTTTTTTGTTGTTGCTTTTTTGTTTTGTTTTTTTGTTTTTGCTTCTTTTTTGCTTGGATTTCCGGAGTGGGAGGCACTTTCGCTTCTCTGGATATGTGTTCATGTTATATGTGGTCCATACGCATCCATGCCACTGTGTAACGGTACAAGTTGAGGTCCTTCCTCACATTTGCATCGCGCATCCTTACTGCGCATAATTTATGGCGTCATTAGAGCGCGCTCGTGTACGCGCCTATTGAAAACATGACGGATTTGCCTTGATATTGAGCTCTGTCAATGGAAAAATGGCTCTAGCTCACCAACGAGCACGGGGACCCCAATTTTTTTTCCAGTCATTGTAATCAACTAATCATAAGCTTTGCGTAAGAAAAGACTGATCTAATTTCTATTGCTGAAAATTGAATAAATAAGAAAAATAGCAGATACACTGTGGTCTTTTCTATTTTGCAGTCGGTAACCACGTCTAGAAATATGGTTCAAATTTTTAATCAAGGATTTAGCTTTCTGTCTGAATCAAACTTAAAATGTTTATTTGTGTCCGACACAATGTATTGACTGTAGTTTAATGCGTGTTCTTATGAGTCTGGGCTCACAAAGATTTTACAATTACTGGGAATGCGTTCCTATAATAAGCATTAAATAATGCCAAAATGGGGCATTTTCAATGCCTCACTGCTCCTTAATGAGCATGGGCCCTTTTTTATTTCAAAACTGAAGTTATTACATGACAAATGTTCAGTGAACAAAGTTTGAACAAAAATCTATTGTCACGTTAATTTCAGAGGAATTACCTTAAGTACCTTTGAATGATTAGTTTTACAACAAACAGGGTGAAATTTCTCACCGTATCCGCCTCTGCCACTTTCGTCTCTGACATTCAACTCAATTTTGCCAGAGCTTATGCCTTGCTGGGCAATAGTGCCATTGTTGTCTTTAAAGGTGAACTTGTCCTTCAAGCCATAGGTACGTTTTCCTGGGAATGGTTACATTAGAATTGAATTAAAACTCACGTTTTTCATGTCTTTTAAAATTATACTCTGTAGTTCAACCTCGTTTCCAGAGGACCATGGGGACGAGGCTGTCAACAGTTCTGTGCTACAGTTCTGTAAAATGTAAGCGAGCCTACCTTAAAATGCCATCAATTGGAAAGTGACTCTGATTAAACATTCATGCAAAACAGAATGAATATCAGTAAGAAATATTTTTATTTTATTTTTGTTTTCCTCTCATTTCCATTGATTCATCGGGTGAAGTGATTTTGCGGGTAAATACTTGCAGCGAAATCTGGTAATGCAATTTTCACATGCATATAAAAATGTCCATTCGTTTGGAAGGGGGAGGGCCGGGAGGGTAGGGGGGGGGTGTTTACGCTGTATAATGCCCGCTCAGCTATTAACGCTAAGTAATAACTGAATTAAGGCTTGTGACGCCTAAGCTTCAATTCTACTCAAGACTGAGATTAAGATGGATTTAAAACCTAAATTTTCATTGGGAACTATATAAGGTAAAGCATGGTGCTGGATTTTTTTACTATTTAGCTGAGTATTGGGCAAAATCGAAACCGTCCGCTGAGAAATGATGCCCGGCTTTCCTGACCGATAGTTGAGATCTAAGATCTGCAAACTACTGAATAGCTGCCAAATAGGCTGAAACTCTAATTCTTTTAGCTAAAAGAAATGGCCGAAGCTGCAACCGATTATTGAAATTCCTCACCGTCATCCAGACGTTCAAGACAACTATAAATATCTTTCACTTCGTCTTTTTCTCAACCAATGGAAATTAAAATATCTAATTAATTTCATACCCGGTCCTTCATCGGTGAGTGGAAGCGCGATGGCCGCATCGTTCGTGCGCTAGCCTCCGGATCGAGCGGTCCGGGTTCGTGCCCCGGCCGTGGACATTGGGTTGTGTCCTTGGGCAAGATACTTTGCTCTTACAGTGTCTCTCTCCACTCAAGGGTATAAATGGGTACCGGCGAACTTAATGCTGGGGGTAACCCTGCAATGGACTAGCATCCCATCCAGGGGGGAGTAGAAATACTCTTATTTGCTTCATGCTAGAGAAACCGGAGATAATCGCCGGCCTGATGGGCCACTTTGCTCTTATGCAGACTTTACCTACCTTTATCGGTGAAGGCAAGTGTCCCTTTATTCAGACCTTGCTGAACAACGGTGCCTTCTTTTGGCTTGCTCATCAAATCGATTTCCCCTGTGTTCTCTCCTTGTTGGCCAATGCTGCCGTTATTAATCCTGAACAGGTAGCTGTCCGAGGGATCGTTCAAACGTTTTGCTAAAAAATGGGGTATACTGATCAAATTAGCCCCTGTAAGGGCGGTTTTCAATCGAGTGTGATAAACCATTAAACGCGAGACCACTCTGCCAATCACTCTGCCAGTGGCCAATCATAAAGGGTACGGGCAATCCAGTGAGCCAATCAAAACTTAAAGTAAACACATGGAGCTTCCGGGAAGCGCCGAAAACGTGGGCGAAAGAGTAATCGATCGGTTTGACTTTACTTCTGATTAGAAAGCAAAAAGTGGCATGCATGGTTGAGCCAATGGCTCAGTGGCAGTGTAAAACGAAAGCAAATCCAAGTTACTTTCGACGCTCAAGTGAAAACCGATTTTAAAGTTTCAAACCATGACGTAGCTCCTTTAAAGTTTTCAAATCAAATTGAATCAAATCAAATCTTTCAAAGTTAGTTCAATGCAAAAATACGATCCACCGATTGCTGTCACTAGCTTTTCTCAGGGTCAGATCTACTACTTCAGGAGCTAATAGAACAAAATTTAAACTGTACATTACCCATCGGAGCGTCGCTTTTGGCTACCGTTAGGCCGACACCTCCCTTGTTGGCTCCTTCTTGAACGACAGTTCCATTATTCCCAGTATTAGACCCAAATCTGAATTCATTGGCTAGAGAATGGGCATAAAGCAGAATGTTTTTTTTTTCCTTTTAAGAATCGTTATTCCAATTATGTGGGTGTTTTCAGACTGGTTACAATTATATTAAGTGGGATATTGTATGCACTTGGTAAAGGCGTCAGTTATTCACACAAGCGACATAACGACATAAGAAGGACTTTATGTCGTTAGGTTTGCTTTGTAGAAGTCTAAACTTAACAAATCAAAGAAGGAAATAATCGATGCGAAGGAAGCAATTCCAACAGCTGTTATTGCAGTTATCAGTGGTTTGACATACAAACGAGGCGAAAGGGCCAATTCTGCTTCGTATTGACCCTTTCGCCTCGTTTGTATGCCTTTTAAACAAAAGAATATTGAACTGCAGGCTCAACTGTAATAATAGCTATATTTGGAAAGGTAGAGAGAATGCCAGTCGTCTCCCTCAGGGGTTTAAATCAAGGATTCTGGTCTCACTTAGGGTGTTGAGGACGAAATACCACTATTTTAAACTGTCAAGGTATCTTTTAGGGTGCACTCGCCTTCGTCTTCCGTGTGTAATGTGTTGCCACCATCATTGTCACCTCGGTGAACAATATGAAGCCGTTTTGCTGAGAAATGAATATATAAGGATTAAATCAAGCCTTACGTTGTTCTGTTATTTAAAAAGATTGATTTCGAATAAGCTATGTAACACACTTTTTAAGGAAAACTCATGGGAATATCTTCACACTGGATAGAATTTTACTAACACAGGTGTTCTTCAAACAGTATACTGAGGTGCCAGGTAGGTACGAAACAGCCCCTTCCCCGATCCCTCCCCTTCCGCCCCCTTCCCCCCTTCCCTTCACTGCCCTTCTGTCGCGGAAGAATCGAAGGGATAATAAAGGATTGCTAAATTCCATGCAATGGACCACTCACTGGTTACACGTTCATGCCACTATGTAAAGAATTCAAGTTAGGCACGTTAAATAGTCAATTTCACAGGAAATCAGATGAAAAAAAATCTTCAATTTCTACCATTTTCGCCTGCGCCCCTTTCATGACGCAAATGAAATGTGACTGTCCCATTATTGTAATCTTGTTGACAGATATCGCGTCAGCTTTGCTAGCAGAAATCCAGTGCGCCATAAAATAATTTCAATGATCATCCAAACCGTATGCAGAAACTGTGTTTTCGAAGTGCTTTTAACACTATTCTACTGTGCTTTGCAACCTTTAAACGTGATTTTGTTATTTAATAGGCACAATTATAAGAATCGTGGACATTTCTCCACATTGCTCACAATCTTGCTCACTTCGATATTCCATAAACGGTATAACTGTAAGCTATGCGTCAAAAGTAACAGCCCCCCCCCCCCCCCCCGCCCTCCACCCACCCTTAGCTCCCGCCGAAGAAGGGATGGTAAAAGGTTGTTTATCCTAGTGTAATGCGGTTTGGGGCCCGCAAACAACACCTTATTACTCGGAAAACGGCGATTCACACTGTCCTGCTGCACTTTCATGCCACTGTCTGAACAGGGCAAGTTAGGCACCCTTAAAGAATGAATTTCACAGCAAATCAAAGGAAAAACAACTTATTAACTTCTTACCATTTTCGCTTGCGCCACTTTCATCACTTAAATGCAATCTGACTGTCCCATTATTGATACCTTGTTGAACGATATGGCCACGATGGTTAAAACGTTTTGCTATTGAAAAAAATAAGGGAATGAGATCTACTGAAGAAGAACGCATCATTAGATCCCTTCAAATCAGCCATGATTTACTCAGCTTTGCTAGCGATAATCCTGTGCACCATAAAATAACCTGATTCGGACAGTATGCCGACTCTATATTTCGAAGTAATTCAATTATTATATCTCTGCAGAAAACTACTTCATATGAATTTGATACCTCACGGCGTCAACTCAATTCGAATGAAATAAAGCTCCAGAATATATATATATATTTTTTTTAACGAAAAAAACTAAAGGATAGTGTTATCTTACCAATAATCCCTCTTTCCAGTTTTACCAAGTTACGATTAGGAAGTGCTCTCTGTGAAATAATAAATTAGTGACACTTTAGTAATAAATACTTTTGTTTAGCAACAACTTATTTTATCGAAATTTAACGCAGTAACCGTCTTTTAATGGTCTTAGGTTAGGTGCAGATTTTCCACATATTTAATAAATTTCCTGCTCGGTTTCTTGCTTTTTTTCCCGAAATCATTGGGAAGTGTTCGAGACTTACTATCAAATAACAATACTGAATTGTCCTCTCCGAGATCAGCCCTTCTACAAACTGACAAATATATGTTTATATATTTACCCCTTGTTTCGTTTTTAAGACAAGAACTGATTCCGACAGGCCCAGAGTTGTTAGGAAGAACAGAACTAAGGTACACCTCATGGTCCTTTAAGATATAAAACAGAGATCAGTAGGCTACATATCACAACTGCAACAAAAACTGTACGTGACTTTAAAACTCACTTTACGATCAGGGCCTCCAGACCCGGAAAAGGATAAATCTTGAATTTATTCCTCAAAAATTTCACATTTTTTTCCTTGTTCCCCAACAATACTGAATTCTATTTTTTTTTTTTATCCTCACATTTTCGTCGAAATTTCCATTCATAGCAGAGATATCACTTGTTCCCTCAAATTAATCGATAAAAATGTTCTTTTTTATCCATCAGTTGCAAAAAATAAAAGATCATGTTCTCTTGTTTCCCCAAACCCCTCTATACTTTCTTGGGCGTTTCCAGTTTAAAAGATTTTCCGCTTCCTGAAGTCTACACTGCAGAAATAAATTAATACTTAGCAAATTAAAGGTTGTTAACAAGCTTTCCTCCTCTTCGTAAATGTCTTAATTGTGCAGGACTAAAACGAAATGATCTAAAAAGTTGCTGTTATGCAGTGCTGTTTCTCAAGTTCCCTGTGCTAAGCATATTTTATGCACACTTATTTCTTTCGCAAAAAGAAAAGCTTTAACGAACTGGCTGCCTCGTATTGGTACACCTAAGGGTGGGCAGATATCACCTACAGATTTGTTACAAACATGACTTACAATACTGGAGTTTTCTCGGCTAATTTCTTGCGTGATGTTTCCCTTCTGAGATGAGCTAAGCTTCCTTACAGGCAAGCCGCATGTGAAGAACTGAACTGGTGGTACCCGTGGGTTCCAGTTGCCCTTTAAATAGGGTCCTTGAGGATATAAAATTGACAGCTGAAAGTTAAAAACAAAAAAAAACAAAACAAAAGAAAAGACAAGACAAGAAAGACAAAAAAAACAGACAAAAAGTTAAGAAAAGTATTGTTAAAGTTTAGGTAATACAAACTCTTTGTCCAGACATGCGGGCACTAGGAACTCGAAGACAGCCCTTAACAACTTGCATTTAGAAAGAAAATTTTTTAATGTTTACCGAGAAATTGTTTTGTAGAAAAAAGAGGAAAAGAAGTTAACTTTGCTGAAGTAAATTATAATTAATTGAAGACCAGGCTTACAGACGTGGAGTGAACTTCAACAACTGTTCTTACATTTTTAAGCTGTTTTGCATGAAAATAGCATAACGTTCACTATTTGAACAAATCAAAGGAGACAATAGTTGTCCAGAAACAGGCTTTTCAGTTGCCTCTTAAACTAAAAAATCCTTTTATCAAGCTTGGTTTCTTCTAAAGCCAAATGGAATCGTTCAAAATTACAAAGTAAATAATAGAAAAAATTGTTCATGTCAGGTTTTCATTGTCTTTGAAGTGGCGTTCACATGGCACATATTGTTCAGCAGTTACAGGAAATGCAACAATAAGTTATCAATATGTCGCTAAAGAAGACATAATGTGATCTTATACACACTGTTCAGAAATTAAGCAAAGCAGTGCCAAATGAAAGGAGAGTCTTATGAAAACGCATGCGTGGCTTCTTTAACAGACGAAATCACACACACAGCTGCCCTTGTGTCATCCGAGAACTTTTAAACGCCGTGCCTAGGAATATTTTAGAATAACGAGAGGGTCTTTCATACACATTCGACAGTTCTTAAATACCATCATAACGATTAAGAAACTGTTAAAACGAGGTAGTTCGATATATCTTTCACTCTTCGAGCCTGTTCAGTCGTCCGTGATATCAAAAACAATTTTCAAAATGGCGGACTACTGAACAGGCTCGAATTACCCCGATAGAATTATTTTTAGATCCAATTACCACGACTAAACAGTTTTTATATCGAATTACGTGATTATATTTAACGATTTTTGTATCGAGTTACGACGATTAAACAGTTTTAATATCGATTAATTACCACAATTAAACAGTATTTTATATCGAATTGCCGCGGTTTAACTATCTAACCGATTTTGAAGTTATTTTAAGCGCGTCGAGTCTGTATAAAAGACGCGATGCCTTGCTCTATTTGTAATCGCATGTTTAGTCATTACAAACTAAAACAACGTAGAGGATATTACACGGGGGTCCAAAGATACGAATTTTATTCTCGAGTCGTAAAAACAATATTTTACGAAGGAGCACAGAGTGGCATATTTTCCAGTAAAACACTCGTGTCTGTAGTATGTTACAAAGTACAGCAGTTAAATTGTTATCTAGCTAGGTGCTTTGTCATTTAAATTAAATGATTCATTCATTCATTCGTTCGTTCGTTCGTCAATTCATTCATACCTTATTGTTTAAACTACACAAGAACACATTTTCCTCAAAAGAAAACAATTCATGTGACAAATTTTATTTGTCCGTTCATACAACAAAACATAAAACGTTGTTTCTATGACGAGTTTCCTTGTTCAAAAACAGTGTCAGGTTGTCAACGAGTAGCCTTAGTAGTGTTTGTGTGCAACGCACAACACGTGAAAAGGAAATAAAATCTTCGTCGTTTTGGGAAATTGTCTTGTTTATAATGTATCGTGGTTCAGAAAGTTCTTTTGAAGGACCTTTTTACTAGTTTACACAAGTCCGTAGAACTTTTGAATCTACTTAGGGTTAATAAGATAAACTTGTTCGTTAAAACAACCAAAACAAAGGTTGTCAAGATCACTTGTCAAGGAAAAAGAAGACAAAGAAGGCAAAACCTGTTTCATTTTAACTCATTTGGTGAATAACCACTACAAACAGACCGATGAATTACGCATATAATTTAAATGTGTCAGCTGTCGGAAATTTTCTTATTTACTTCTTGAGTGATAACAGTATAGTCCAGTCTTTTTGTTCAGTCTGCATTTAAAAGGCTGGAGCGAGAAAAAAAAAACACAAGTGACAAAAAGTATTTGTATTTTCGTATTCTAAAGTGTGTCACATTCTACAAGGCAGAATTTAACGGCGAGAATAACAAAAACCTGTAAAACATTTCCCATAACTTTAGTTGAACGGCTTTAAGGTTACAGTATACCTTCAGATCGGCAATTTTCTTCAAATTTGGATTTTTGGTTCAAACTAATGGTCGAAGAGTAATCTCTAATTCCTGAAAACAAAATTGAAAAAAACTCAATATTGGCGGAGAAATGGAGGTTTTACGTTGCGGCCGGAAGTAAAAGTTCCCTCTTGATTGACAGCCCTATAACGTGTACGCAATCAACCGAGACTACTTTCGCAGGAATATATGGATACCACGAATTGGCTGGCTACTCAGATCCAAGCATTTTTCGTATTAGATGTAATTCTATTAAGTTATAAGTAAACATGGACCACGAAAAACTCTGTTTACCAGTTCGAAAAAGCGAAGAACGAATCAAAACACATCAATGAGTGAAGAAGCGAAAGTTGGCCTCGCGGATGAAGCTATAGCTATCGTATCAAGCGGGCAAAAAGATCGAGTCAAGAGTAGAGAAAGATTCTGTAAAAATTTGGGAACTCGACAGCTGTAACAGCAACGTTTACATTGACTCTTTTGTTGAGTCCGATACCGATGAATCGCCCAACTCATTGAGATCCATTGGAATATTATCCATGCACATTTGCTCCGCCGCGCTTTCTTTTGTTCAGTTTGTTCTCGTCGCCCAGCCACTCTAGCGTTCGTATCCTTCTACGTCTTCCCCATTTTGCCAGACCAGCTTCAAGAAAAACCGAGCTACAGAAAAATTATCTCTCCGCC
The DNA here is from genome assembly GCF_042242905.1 of Orbicella faveolata. NCBI lineage: Eukaryota > Metazoa > Cnidaria > Anthozoa > Scleractinia > Merulinidae > Orbicella > Orbicella faveolata. Next base: position 4,063,633 of record NW_028301555.1, read on the forward strand.
ATGAGCGCATTGCGAAACACAAGGGGTTTTTCGAGATTCACGCGTAAATTTCACCGCGAGTTAATGGTAGTAAATTTTCCAAGCGCTGATTGGCTCAGTGATCTGAGAAACCAGTTGAAGGCGTTTGTGGGCGGAGTTTGTTTGCGAAGTAAGAGATTTTTCTTAGCGCTGTTTTCTCGAATAAATTTTTTCGCTTGAAGCAGACACTTTAAAGAGTTACAACTCAAAGGGGATTTGTTTGATTGCCCTCAAATTTGGACAGGAGCTAGATTAACATATAAAAAACGTGTCTGCGAATTGTTTATTTCGAAATATTTTTTCTCCGAGAGCAATTTTTGTACGATCACTTCACATTTTTTAAATCCTATTTTGAAAATGCTCTGTAACTTTTTACTGCAATTGAATGTGGCAAAACGCAGACACGCTTTTTTAGCGCTTTTTGTCCTGAAACCGAGGAAAAAAATACATTGGCGAAAAACAAAATTCGCTTTGACTTGTAGCTTCAAAAGGTGATTAGGACGCTCGCATTTAGTGGCCGTGAAAAAATCGGCAGTTCATTTTATTTCAAAATTTTTGGTATGGTTTGATAGCCAGCTCTATAAGCTTTAGTTTGATATAGGGATTTAGGTATCTACAGCTTAAACCGGACGCGCTACATCGCTTGGACGTGAGACACCCCTGAAGGTATACGGTAACCTTAATCTACAGTGTAAAATGGGGATGAAAGGCCTACACGACACCTAGGTTCGTGACATTTAGAAACATTTGCCATTCTCTTATGAATTTCGTTTTCTTGACCTTTCTGTCGATTGATCTGACCGTGTTTTCTCTGAAGGGTTGTTTATGCTGTGTTTATAGAAAGGCTTTCAAGCAGGGTAGAGCTGTTTGACCGTGGTTCAGCAAAATACTTTTTTACTGAGTTCATAAGGCTGGATGGTTTGTCATTGTGTCCCCTCAGTGTAAAGTTTGAAATTCAGCTCTGTAATTTGCCATTTGCTTTCACGGAGTGTCCACACTAGGCCAGAGAAATTTCAAAACGAAATTTACTTCTACGGTTAGGCCTACCGTCCACACTAATCCGGCACAAAAACGAAGCTTATCGAAAGCGCTCTTCAAGCCGGAGGAATTTGAAAACGCTGGCTCTCCGTTTTCGTGTGGACAGAAAACATTTTGAAAACAGACTGGCTTTTCGAAAATGATGGCGTCACAATAATCATGTGATTTCCTTCACCGAGTTTTCCTCAAACACAAATCCAAAATGATCGATGATTGTTGTGCTTTTAAATTTCTCCGTCGTAGTTTAGATGGAAAACGTTTGATGCGTTTTCAGTGTGAAACCTCCGTTCTTAAATCTCTCCGGAGTAGTGTGGACGGTTCTTGCTCATTTCTATTGTAAGATATGTTTAAGCACGGTAAATATTCCAATATTCTGAGGGAACAAGGTTGAAAAAAAAAATTCGTGAACTTGTTGGTCACCTTCAATATATATTGTGACGCTGGGCCTGTTTGTTTGATTAAAAATGTTGCAAGTTATGTTGCACTCATCCCGCTTCAAATTCGAAAGAGCTACGAAATCACCTTAATAGGAAGAAGTTCTGTCTTCTCAAACTTACGTTTAAGGACCAAGTTGAATAAATTAGTTCAGTTTCCCGAGCCCGATGTTTAGTTTTATTCCTCCTCTGCTCGTTTTGGTATCTTTCCGCCTGATTCAAATGCAAATGTTCTCGCACAAGTGTGTCGACTGTTATGCCACTGCATCCAGACGACATTCGTACGCTATGCGAACCTACTGTGTCCGAATTGCTTCCGAGGTATTTTCACGGAAAACATCGGTTCTTCGGATTCGGATCGTGTAATCCTGGTGAACTCTGCTGGCCGGGGCACATGTCAGCATTTCTTGGAAGAATTCTCCGCGTTCGTGTTCTTGTTTGCCAAGGGTTTTCAAGGCCTAACAGCAAAAACTTCTTTCGTCTATCCAACTCTTTCTGTCTGGCGAGTTCATCTTTGAAGCCTTTTCAACTGTCTACAACGATGGCACAGAAGAAACCTTTCGAACGACTTCTCACAAGTGTGCTTCCGAAGAACTACAAGCTGACATTGAAGCCAAATCTTACGGAATTCACCTTCACCGGGGAAGAAGTTATCGATGTGGAGGTAATTGAACACTAGGTTTATTGTACACAGATCTTATTCATTCACGAAGTTGTATTCCTCGAAAACAGTCTTTGATTGGAGGTGCACAACAGGACTTAAGCTTATCTTTCGCTTTCTCTTTCTTTTAAATTGTCCGAACCACAGACCTGATGTTACATTTAACTAGCTTGGTTAACCTGGATTTTTTGCTCATGAGGCACTTGCAAAATTATCTCCGTTATCTATGGTACCTTTATCGATAATCCTACAGGAATGAAATTATTGCCAATGAATTTCAAATTTGATTTTGATCAATTGGAATTTCTCTTTTCCATACCCACCCCCACCTCCTTGCCTCCCCTCCCCCCAGACTCCCATGACAATTATATTTTATGCAGGGATGGGTCAGAGTGGAGAAGGGGTGGGGGGTCGGGGGAGAGTAATGCTGGTTATTAGGAAAGAAGCCAACAAATTCATTCATTCATTTATGGTTCTCAGGGCTGTCAATAAGGGCCGTAACCCTTAACACCCACTACAACTCAGCATGCTTGATGGGCCCTTGATGTTATGGGTGAGTTAACGCCCAAGTCGCTAGTGGAGGGAAGGTGCCTACAAAGCCCGGGGACTGCAACCACAGTCACATCCCCAAGGCGCTAAAAACTGCTGAAAAGAGGGGGGGATAGGGAGGGAATGCCAAGAACCACTAAACTACTATAATTCAACCCACAACGCCTCGCTAACAGAGCAAGGAACACGCTGCAAGCACATCAATCTCGTTCCCAGAGTCTTCGTTCCTCTTGACCAGCGGTTGGAAAACGAGAACTCTGGGAGCAACCATTTTGAAATAACTGAATTCTGGTGACTCCGCCCATCTGGTTTCACTGCACAGTCTGCATCTATGGTGCATACCTGAAATGGTTGTTCCCAGAGCTCTTGTTTTCCAACTGCTGGTCAAAGGGAACGAAGACTCTGGGAATGAGATTGCAAGCACATGGGACGACAATGCATGTACTAACCAAGAATAACGCTGGACAATGTCAGCCCCAGGACTCCCACAGCCATATGACTGCTGTAAACGCTACAGAACACACCAAACGCTTAAGAAATGCTAACAGATGGCCAAGACATTAACAAATGCGTACAAAAAATGCTACTGACCAGACTAGCTCCTGGTCATAAACTATGTAAAATTCATTGAACTATATCAAACGCTACAGAACGTACCAAACGCTAAACAAACGCTAGCAGACGGCCAAGACACTAACAACTGCCTACGTAAACACTACTGACCAGGCTAGCTCCTAGTCGTTAACTATGTGAAATTCCATGTAACTATATCTTACCTGTTCTTCATAAAATTCACCGTTAAAGTATAATGTAACAAATTTGTCATGGGTGTGAAGATCAAGGCTACGGGTTCATGACACAAAACTTGATGACAGTCCTAGTTCTCTTGTATTTTGAAACCTGGTAGATTTTTTGCTTTGTCGTTGATATTAGTGGTCAGGGTGCATTTTGTGCAGGTTTACACCAAAGACTGTCAATGTGGATGTTTGCTGTTTCGGTTACATTCCTGTAAAATCTTGGTACTATGATTATCAGTTGAGTAAGGCACAACAGAGCCTTGGTGACAAAGTTATAGACTTAAAATTATGGTGTTGCTATGGACAACTTTCCTTGTTTCCAATGGCAACAGTATCGCTGCCTGCAATTTGGCACACTTTCCTGCCAATGACATCAAAGACTGACAAGTTGCCACTGGAAACGGAGCCAGTTACCCGTGGCAACTTCACAATTTGAACGTTAAAACCTGCCTTACTCAACTGATAATCACATGTTATACTTTGGTGTGTGCTACCTTGAAATGCACTTTGGATTCTTGGTCTAGCACTTGGTTGTCATGTGCTCTTCTTAAACAATGTACTTATGTAATAGATGGACTACATGTAATTAAATTCTAGTTCTAACTATTAACTAATAAGTTTGGGTAATCATATGAATGGGACTACTTGTACAATAATGGATTAAAACTACAAGTTCTATAATTTGAAAATTCTCTCAAAGTTATCACAAGCAGTTTACATGTAAAATTTAATTCTTAATTGCTCAGGCTTTCATATATGTATGATTACCCATTTATCATATGACTGAGAAATTCTGAGAAAGCACAATAATTAATGTACATATAAATTATTTACACTGTGATACATGTACAAATGAAAAAATAATAATGTCCAATAAATTGGCCTGTTTGCATCCAATCACAGTAAAGTGATTTTCTCAGTCATGTACATGTGAAATCACTTTTTATTATTACATCGTGGCTTGAAGATATGAATCTCCTTTCTTGTGTTAACAACAGTATTTTACCACTCGAAAATAAAATTTATATCTCCGTGCTGCCATGCAGTATCCTAATCCAAAATATCCGCCAAAATAGCCTTAAAAAGGGTTACCTTCAATTGTTTCAACGTGATCAACCAGTTATGATGATAATTTTCAGAACATGTAATTATTTAGCAGGTCTGTCATTCAGTTTTGAGTCACCTGTAGCCTTGTTCTCCACACCCGTAACAAACTTGTTACTTTGTGGGTGAATTCATTCATTCCACAACAGGCAATTTCACCCATAGCATCAAGGAAAAATCAAGCATGCTTAGCCATAACAGTTGTTGCATGCTTTTTATGACCCTTGATCGCAGCCTTGTTTATTAAAATAGTAATTGGCTTATATTAAAGGTGGTCACATGTGTTTTCACTCCTTTATTATTTTGTTGTTGCTGTATTTATGTAGGTTCGACAAGCAGCAGACAAGGTGACCATGAACTGCCTGGACATTGTTATCAAGTCTGCAAATTTCTCTTCTGATGGTTCAGGTAAATCACAGTTTTATATTGATTCATTTATTAATTTCTCTTTCTTCAAAATCTGAGACACACATTAGGCCAATTACATACATGGAAGGTCATTTACTATAAATGTTCGGTTCATGCAGTAGGTCAGGAAATGGTGAGGGAAAAATTTAAAGAAATTTATAATGTACATTATGAAGCTTAATTGGAATTTCCAGAGGGGCTGGGGACAGGGTCTTCCATACCCCCCTTCCATCAGGAAAGTATGGATATTTTTCTGGAACTACACATGGTTGCATTTAATTTGCTTTGAGTTTTGAGTTATATTAATTAGTGTATTGTCTGTGTCCTTTGTGGTTGGCCAGACTTCTGATGTAGACTTTGCTTTTGGTTTTATGATCCACACTCACAAAACCACTCTAACAGGAGTTCTAACTGATTGCTGTTTTTCTTGTTCAGTTGTCAATTCTTCTGCAATCAGTTATGACAAAGAAGAGGAAACAGTGACAATCAGCTTCCCTTCACCCCTCCCCCTGGGAAATGGTCAGTTATGCATGGACTTCACTGGCGAGTTGAATGATAAAATGAAAGGATTTTACAGGAGTAAATACACTGGGACAGACGGAAAAGAAAAGTATTGCGCTGTCACACAATTTGAAGTATGGCTTTACACAGTACTTTCACATGTTCCTTTTACTTTGCTATGGTTTTACATTGTATTATGTATAAAAATGCTCTCACCAATTAATATTAAAAGACTTCATTTACTTTTTAAGAAAACTATCTCTTACATGTACATGATTACTTTACTAGTAAACATTTTGTACTTACAGTACATACATGTAATTATACATTATGTATTTATGTGCATTCTGTAGTACATGTGGTGCAAACGATAATATTGCAAACTGGACTGATTACCTCCCAAAAAAGCCTTTGATGAACACTTCCTCTTAATTCACGTTTGTAAAGACAATATTAAAAGAGAGTGATGAAGAGAGATAAGGAGTGATCAAAATATGATTTACATGTACAATATTTACAATATATTAAAAGGATAGATTTAAATAACGACAGTTATTGATGTATGAAAAACACATCCTAAATTTATAAGAAATTGTCAACTTAAAGTTCGTGCACCTAGTAGCTATGGAAATCCGTTTGGAATATGACTTTTTGGATCCAAAGCTGTGTACAGTATGTTGGCAATGTTCTCTAGTAGAGGAATCTCTAGTAGAGAGACTGAGTTGCAAAAATATACTATAACACATGTAGCTTAATTTAGATTTCTGAAGACAGAGTCTGACTTAATTGTGTTTTTCTTTTAAAATGAATATGCTAACGGCTTGTGCAATTTTTAGAGGATTTTCAAATATATCACCTGTAACTTGTAATATCACTGTCCTAAATCCTCTTACACTGATATGATTACTAATTATTATACATCTTATGTACAGTAATTTATTTGTCTTTAAAAGTACATAACATGCATTTTAGCTGTATGTTTTTTTTTTTTTTTGTAGCCTACAGATGCTCGGCGAGCATTTCCTTGTTGGGATGAGCCTGCCCTTAAAGCCACATTTGATGTTACTTTGGTTGTGCCTAAAGACAGGGTTGCTTTGTCAAACATGGTACAGTTGTGTGTAGCTAGCTAGTTCAAAATAATAATAATGAACCTACAGTATTAGACAGTGTTGATTCAGAAAAATTATTACATTGTACCTGTAACTCAAGGTGAAGACTGCAGAATACATGTATAATATAGTTACTCTTTAAACCAAGTGTAATTCAAAATGTGCTGTAGAGGTAACTTTAACTATATGCAGTAATTACTCCTTTTTTCACCATATAATGTGCAAAGAAAGTTATGTCCGATAGCTGAGGGCTTTTGGAATTTGTAGTCAGACTAGTGGATTCTGTTCTTCACATGCCCATTAAATTACAGACTGAGGTACTGTAAGAGAAACACTTCTAAGGGTCTGTGAGAATTTTGAGGGATTTTTGGAATTCAATCTTACTAATTTCATTTCCAAATTTTTGGTGGCTTCTGTCCACCTTCATCAGAGTTAAAATCTGTAGGTTCGTTATTGCTCGCGCTACAAGCCTGCAACTTGCTGTTATTTTATTTGAATTAACAGTAGGTAAGCACAAGGGAGCTCTCTCCTCTTGCTGACAGTAGCACTGTCCAAAGTTGAGAATGGCTTTGACTTTTTAGTGCATTCACTGCACCCTGCTATTCCCTTCCAAATAGAAGTCCAGTCAAATCGTTTTTAGATGTACAGTACCGCTCAAAAGTAAGTTACCACTGTCTCGCGAGACGCATCTCGTTTCTCGTGAGACTCGTCTCGAGAGAAACAAGATGAGTCTCGAGAGAAACGAGACGAGTCTCGTTTCTCGCGAGTGCACTGGAAGTACCAATGCTACGCATTCGTCGGTATTCAAAACCTGTTTTGTTAATAAGACGTCTGTATCGTATCGTATCGATTAGCGCAGTAGACACGATTTTCATTCTCATCAGCAATGCGTGTGTACCATGTGTTTATTATAAATTCTCAAGCGTCCAGTATTGTTTCATACACATCGGCCAAACCTTTTTTTATTCCAGCCAGACTTGTTTAACGTTTAGTTTTTGTAACTACATTCACGATAAAAGTTGTGGAGTTTTGTCACCCGATCTACCTGTTGGAAGTTAAAGCAGCGATCACGATCACCAAGTCAACACAGCAGCGCCGCCTATGTTTTGCCAACTATCGCTCCCAACTAATTTGTCGGGAAACTTGACGAACTTTTTATCCAAAGATTGCGAACATACGAAACGACGCTAAGTGTTCCGTCGAATAATTTAATATTCAAACTTGCGAACACCCGCTTTGCACATAAGCCTCGAACTTTTTATTCAAAAGTTGCGAGCACGCCACGCTTTGATCATACTTCACTTCACATTTGAATAACTAATTTATTCAAACTTGTGAACGCTCGCTTTGCACTTGAAATCCGACTTGACTAACTTTTTATTCATACTTGTGTACGCTTGACAACACACGCTTTGTAAACATAAGGAATCTCGACTACCTTTTGAACACACACTTTAATCACTGAGCCTCGACCAACTTTTTATCCATATTTGTGTTCACACGCTTTTTGCCACATCAAACCTCTAACATTTTATTCAAACTTGTGAACACATACGACACCACACTTTGATCATGAAACTTCAACTAACATTTTATTCAAACTTGTGAACATGCGACACCACGCTTTGATCATGAAACTTTGACTAACTTTTTATTCATACTCGTAAACATGCTAAACCACGCTCAAGATCTTTGTTGTCGAGCAACTAAAATTCTATCTGTTAAAGAGAGTGTATTGTGCCATTGGAAAAAAAACGATTTATATCAAATAGAACCGGCGATGTTTTTGCCGCGACGCTTTGCAAAACAAACTTCATTTGCGTATTAAATCGACTGCTGCTAGACAGAACTTTCCCTTGCAAAAACATTGAGTTACTGTAAACGTCGCATCACATAAACATTATTAGAAACTCCTGTCTTCAAAGATATAGTATTTTGCCGTTTGAATAAACGATTTATGCCAAATAGAACTGGAAATATTTTTAGTGTTTGCCTTGACGTTTTGGAGGACAATAAAAGTTCATTATGTTGTTGACTTGTCGACGCGTGCCGCTAGACAAAACTCGTGCTGGCAGAAAAATTTAAAACTACATGTAATGTTTACGGCGCATCTCAGAAACCTTGATAAAAACTCCTGTCTTCAAAGATATCGTATTTCAGCGTTTGAATGAATGATTTATGCCAAGTAGAACCGGAGATATCATTTTTTTCAACAATTTCCGTGACGCTTTCACGACTCCCATTCACAATTGACTCGCTGGCGCATGCCGAAAGCCGGAACGTTTTTCTCCTATGCAAAATTAAATGTTTGTTTGAGTTAGCGGTTATTGCAGAGCGAGCAAATGTAGGTAACTGAATCATTCAGAGTGAGCAAGATTCACAAAATCAACTCTTTGCCCCCATGATCGCACAAGTTGAAACGCATGTAACTCTACTTGTAGTTACATTCGATGTTCGATATTACCTTTGTTCGATATGAATCGAGCAAACGATCGATGCATATTTTATGTTGGACGGTCCCATCAATTTGACAATGAACTGCAAAGCGGCAATCGTTACCCGTAACCGGTTTCTTACGCGTAAAATACGCCATACTAAACGCTTCAGTGATTCTCGAGAGAAACGAGCCGCAGCTCGCGAGAAACGAGAAACGTCTCGAGAGAAACGAGACTCGTCTCGCGAGAAACGAGACGAGAGGTGGTAACTTACTTTTGAGCGGTACTGTAAAATTCCTACTGTTTCCCAACCTCCACCTGCTTTTAATACTGAAAATACTTGATAGCCCCCCTTCCCCTCTCCCTTTGAAGATAAGCTCATTTTAAAAAAGCCTTATGTACAAGTAGCAGTGCATTTTAGTCTATTATCAGAATTTAAATTATTTTGTTTTCTCAAGAATTTGGCACATTGTCTCTCACGTGACAGAATGTTGTAGAAGAGAAAGATGTTGCCAGTGATGCCTCCCTTAAAACAGTGAAGTATGCACAGTCGCCTGTCATGTCTACGTATCTGGTGGCATTTGTTGTTGGGGAGTTTGACTTTGTTGAAGGAAAAGATGCTGATGGTGTCCTTATTAGAGTTTACACTCCAAAAGGAAAAGCCGTCCAGGGGCAGTTTGCTTTAGAGGTAAGGAAATTAATGATTGTAAATTAATTGTACTGTACTTAGTACCTTCAATGCTTCCTTTGTTCAGGCAATGTTTTGGTTTATTCATGGTGGTCCATGGTGCATGAGTGTCTGCCCATCCACCCCTTCATCTTTCTTTCCTCTGTCTTTCTTCCCTTCCTCTCTCCCTCCCCCTCACTCTTCCTCCCTCCCTCCTTTGCTTTGTTGCCTCTTTTCATCGTTGCTTTCTTTCTTGCTTCCTTGCCTCCCTACTTCTGGTCTTCCTTGCTTCCCTACTTCCTGTCTTCCTTGCTTTCCTACTTCTTCCCTTCCTTGCTTCCCTACTTTCTGTCTTCCTTGCTTTCCTACTTCCTGTCTTCCTTGCTTTCCTACTTCCTTCCTCCCTCCCTCCATCAGTTACTTTTTTCTCATTATTTTCCCTTGACTCTATCTTTTTTCCTTCTCTCCTACCTTAGGTTTTTCTTTCACTCGTTAATCCTTCTGATGTTTAGTATACATCATCACCTCTGTTTAGTAATCTTCATGACTTTGCAAATGTACTTAATTTACAGGTTGCACAGAAGACACTACCATTTTATAAAGAGTACTTCAACATCAGTTATCCTCTACCAAAGATGGACCTCATTGCTATTCCTGACTTTGCAGCAGGTGAGAGTGATAAGGAGAGCAACATGAAAGAGAAGATTTTATATGGTGGCATGAATATATGAATTTTATCTTCAAGTGCCAATGGTAACTCCCACAATTGAGTGTAGCAAACAAGTGAGAGATACCATCAAAATGAAAAGACAAATATTTGTGTCCCCAAGTGGCCAACCATTTTAATTAAATGCAATGATAAACTACATTTACTTGGTTTCTCAAGAAAAATATAATGTTTAAAGATGTTTTTGTCTTTTTATTGCAGGGGCTATGGAAAACTGGGGCCTTGTTACTTATAGGTGAGTCATGATTGCATAATATAGTCAGATATTGTTCCCAGATGGTTTCCCCCAACATTCCGTCTGCTGTTACTCATTTACATACACCTGAGTGACGACTTTTCTGAGGCACTGAGAGCAATCTCATTCCCAGAGCCCACGCTTTTTCAGCCTCATTGACGATCAACTGTGTGACACACAGGATGAAATAAAAAACCTGAACCAGAAAATCCTGGTTCTGGTTTGACTGTGCACATGCTTGCAAGCATAATGGTTCCTGAACATGTAGAGAGTAATTGATGAGATTAGTGTGCCAGCTGGGCTTCCAGTTTCTCTCAGAGGTCTCAATTTCTTTGTGTTAACCAAAAGGATCGTAGCTTAGAAGTGGAAACAAGATGGCACTTTGATAGTGATTAAAGGTGTCTTGCCCAAGAACACACAAATGAACTTGGTTAGGGCTTGCACTCAGCCAGACCGCTTAAGCCGGAGTCCAGCTCACAAACCAAAATATGCCACATGACTGTAAATCACATGACCCGCCTAGATTAGCTCAGATTAGCTAGATTAGCTCAGCTATCCGCGGGCATGTTATAATTGTAATTTTAATTTGAAAATAAAAATGTATGTTTGTAATGTATGTTTGTAATGTATGTTTGGAGTCAGGTGGAAACAATATGATAATTTTATTGTTGCAGTTCATAATGTCCACCTACTTTACAGTTACTCATAAGGTTAATAGTATAATTGTGTTTTGTTCAAAGGGAAACTGCACTTCTTGTTGATCCAGAAAACTCATCTTCTGCAGCTAAACAGTGGGTTGGACTTGTTGTTGGTGAGCTATACTGTGTAACAGCTAAATTCTCTTTGTTCCATGTAGTTTTCTTGTAACGTTATGCAAGTATTTGAACTGAATCACTTATTGTCTATTAACTAAGTGTTCGTCTATTAACTTTTTGACATCCATGATTTCAATCTCTTAAAACGCCGAGTTGGTCAATAATACATGTTATTTATCATTGTTTTTCTTATGTGTTTAAAACTGGTTATTTTTGGTTTATCTTTTTCAAAGGACATGAACTTGCACACCAGTGGTTTGGAAATTTGGTAAGTGTTTAAATGAACTTTATTTCTTAGCTTCTTGCTTCTTGAGTTTATTAACTGCGTGGCCATGGGCCGAGTGCGGTTCATGTTCTACCCATGGTTTTTTTTTTTTTTTTTGTTGGAGACCAGATGCAGACCTCCACTCGGCCAACTTTGAATTACGCGATCTGTAATGTTTACTCGCCAAACCCTGTTTCTTCAGGGTCAACAAAAATCTCAGATTACAAAGTCACGCCGAATTCACGCTTTGCAAAAAAGTCTCTTCAAAACCCTGACTTCGAAGCGATATATCACTTTAGCGTTAATAGCTACCTCATATCGGCAGTAGTAGAATCTATTCCTTAACAATCCAGCTTCATCATATTAAAATTTCAATGAAATCAAACAAAACCAGAACTAAATATAATTAGATATTTTTTGTCACCCCGCTTCATTGCTTGAGTCAACAAAGGAAGCGACGGTCGCCCATAGCCACCGAAACAGACAAACAACACGAACCGACCTTTTCGGTCAAAAAAATCCAGGATTATTGCCTGAGAGCTGAAAACTGAAGAGGAAAATCTTTTTCGAACTTTTCCCAGGTTATTTAGACGAAAAATTGACCTCAGCGGGCTCCAAAAGAGAATGAAACAAAAAACAGAGCGAGACAGTGAGAAGAGCCGATAATTTATTCAATTTGTTTACCGCATGGCCTTCGTTATGTTCAAGTTAAAAAAAAGCTTACTTCTGGATAATTTCAGCCTTACAAGCCAGCAACTGGTCCCAAATTACTTTCTGTATCCTTAAAAATGTCCTGACTTCCATCTCCGAAAGATTTGGCCGCAATTTTTGAGCAAATAAACATTTCGCCGATGGCAATCACCAATACGGTGGCTCTCATACTAATTCGCTAACTTTACAAAACCCTCCTGACGGGGGGATATGACGAAAAGGGCTGAAAAATGATGGCTGGAAATAGGGTAATTTTCTCAGCTTCCGGTGTGCCAAATTTGCTGGAAATATAAATAGGTTCAAAACCTATTTTTTTTCCTTTTTATTTTTTCCTTCGGTTCACTCATGATCCCATATAACCTGCAATCAGGGTTTTTTTTTTTTTTTTTGGAAAGAAGAAGGACTGCTTTGGAATGTGCACTGCATTGCGACTGTAGTGCTAAGAAAACAGTTAAATTTTAAAAGCGCGGTTATAAGATCCAACAGATCTTCTTGCTTATTTACAGCCAGGTCCTTGTTTTCCAAAATTAATGTCCATGGATACATGAAGATGTAACATTTTCATTTGTTTTTGTTTCAGATAACCATGGTAGGTGTTCTTTGAAGCAGTTCAGTCTGTGAAGGTTCTCCTCCTGGATAAGTGACTTTCTTGGCCAACGCAGGGGTGGGATGAAAAATGCTAGCTGAAGTATTTGAGCAGTTCTTGGCTAATACAATTATGAATTATTATCTTATACTGACACTGTATGTATACACCATACAACATTATAATTTTACTGTGCAGCTGGATGAGGAGAAATAAACCAAAAGTAATTATCAAAATTAATGGGTATTATATAACTATTATCTTTGGGTTACCACCAAATTCTCAACTGATGCAGGGCTGTCATTAAGGGCTGTAACCCGTAACACCTGTTACGGCTGAGTATGCTTGATTTTCCATTGGTGCTACGGGTGAAATTGCCTGTTGTTGATAGAATTCAACCACAAAGTAACAAGTTTGCTACAAGTATGGAGAACAAGGCTACAGGTGGCTCAAAACTTAATGACAGCCCTGTGATGTACATGTACATGTAAAAGGAATTGTAACTTACAATAAATAGTAGATTTCATTATCTTATGTGTTGAACACATGGGGTGGCATCCACTCGTGAAATTATTCTGGTTTGTGCAGAAACATGCCAGATGCAAATTGTACGTACATGTATTACCATATACATGTATTGCTACACCCCTTAATCAAAAACTTGAGACAGTGTTTTACCACATTTCCAAACACTGAGAAGAGGTTAGTTGATATATGATACAAAGCAGATAAAACAAAGAAATTATTGAACATCAAAAAATGTATGCTAACTGAGTACTGAATGTTATAGAAACACTATCCCAGTTGTGATGTCCTTTGTTTAAACTTTATGAAGTTTATTGAGGAGTTTGAGAACAAATAATTTTAGGCTCTTTAACTCTGCTATTTTCCACTCTCAGGAATGGTGGACACATTTGTGGCTAAATGAGGGCTTTGCATCATGGATAGAGTATCTGTGCGTAGATCACTGTTTTCCAGAGTGGGATATCTGGACACAGTTTGTCACGACTGATTTCTCCAGAGCTATGCAACTAGATGCCCTTACTAACAGGTAGGTTGGTATGTTGCTTTTAATTAGGACAATCTTAGAGAGATGAAACCTTGCAGAGAACTGAAAGCACTCTCTGTGTTCTGGATTTAGCATTCCAATAATTGGAATGCTAAATGAGTTCCAATCTATTGGTTAATTTTGCAAAATCTTGTATCTCATTTCCTTGCTCTTTTTTTGTTTCATGTTCACGTTCAAGTCACCCAATTGAGGTAGGTGATACAATACTGGCCTGGTGGTAATATTTATATGATTAAAATGTTTTCAGATGTTTTCAGATTGTTCGTTTTCATAGCTTAACCATAATTAAAATAATGAAAAAAAAATTCAACAAGGAGGAGTATACATGTATAACTTATTTGTCTATTGCACAAGTTAATTCCAAGAGAATAAATTGTGACAATACATGAATGCACTACGGACAAACCACTGATGCATCTTACAAGTTACATGTAATAGAGTTGCTGACATGTCAACCTAGTACACAGGTCACATGTCAGTTACCCAACCTTAATGTCTGTCAACTGACTGTCATCTGACGTGTTGGCCAATCTATTGATCGAATTGGTCAGGATTGGTCGCAATTACCCAACCAGGAACAAGACCAGGGGGCGGTTCTAGGGGAAGGGTGGAGGGGGTGCGCACCCACCCCCTCCCTCTGAGATGTAGCCTTCTTCTTCGTATTCACTTTTAAAATTTGTTTACATGTACCTCACCAGTCAGTTACCCCATTCCTTAGTGGTGCACCTCTCCTAAGAAAAATCCTGGATCTGCCCCTGAAGACCCAAACCAATATTAACATACACACCTGTTATACATGTGCATGTACACCTGTACTATACTTTACTTACAAGGCAAGTGCTCTGATCTCCCTTGTTTTGTGTTTAATTAGGTCCCTGTTGGACATCCTGGCGAGATTGATGAGATTTTTGATGCAATCTCATACAGCAAAGGAGCATCTGTCATTCGAATGCTCCATGATTATGTTGGTGAAAAGGTTTGAGCCAAATTTTGAATAATATGCATGTACCTGTATCGCTGAGTTACAGCCTTTGTCACAAGAGTTGGAAAAATTCATTTTATATGCATTTTGCCCCTCCCCACCTCTGTGCTATGGTGACAAAACACTTTCATTTTCATTTTACTATTTTCCAACATTGAAAGGGGGAATGGGGGTGCTGGCACTTATTCTGTAGGTATTATGGTTATGAGTTTATGTTTTTGGCATTTTCCAACACAATTTGTCCATGGTTGTAGCTACATTACAGCTTTAATTAAGCACGCATTCCAGCTGGAGACTGGTGCCCAGTTTGAAACCACAGATCTATTGTAAAACATTTAACGCATGTCTAGTGTACATGTTGTGGTTTTGGCTCAGAAGATGTACCTTTTGGGATTTTTTTTAACAGTCGTGTTTTTAGCAGTTTTTATTCTTCCCCGATAATAATGATTCTTGAAATATTGCAGTTGAAACTGAAAAAGGATCCCGTTATTGTCATGCATGTCACATTCGAAAAAAGACGTTTTCTGCTATGATGTCAGTTTAAACTGATGCTAAGAATTATTGTAGTCTCACTGCCCTAATAATAATTATTTCATGAGCTTTCAGGCATTACCTGAAGTTTCCAGGACACCCTTTGCTTTAATATTTAGATTTTTGTTTAGTTTTTCTTGTCTCTTTTCTTCTAGGCTTTCAAAGAAGGACTTTGTTATCATCTGGATAAATTCAAGTACAGCAATGCCACAACTGGTAAACAGTGTACCATGCAATAATAAGTATCTTTTTTCTGTGTGAAGGATGCTTTTTCAGTGTTTTAGGCTTGCTCTAATTAATTAAAACACATTTTATTGTTCTTTGTTTAATAAAATAATGCTGTATTTACACTAAAAGAAAATTTTCAGTAGCTTAAAAATGCTGGCCATAACCAAATGCCCATTTATAAGAAAATAATATGAATTTACTACCAGAATTGCATTTTTAAAAATTCAAATTATTTTTTAGACAAAAAAAAAATGTATAGTTGATAATATTTATTTATTACTTTTTAATGTAAAATTCCGTTTAAAGAGAATTAAGCATACAGTTGTAAAATAATACTTGACAGAGCATGATAAAATATTATGGCTAGTAATGTCACCTTCTCTCAGATAAATAAACAGCTTAAGATTTTAGAGAAAGTAATTTTGCTTCCTTAGTTCTGTGGGAAGTGAGTTGCAGTCATTCTCTCAAGCGTGTGTAAAACTGAAGGTAGTTCTTCCACACGAGGTTAAGACAGAATCCACCAGAAGTTTGAGTAACAAGTGGGCAAAAACCTAGTACAAGATTATTTACATTGTATTGCAAACTTCTGTACAACTGTTTTAAATATCTCCTAAAAAAATCATCTCTAGCAACACCAAATGTTGAAAACGAATGTTGAACTTCGTATGAAACACTTGAAAGTACTGGTGAAATGAAACTAATGATGAAATTTTGCCTGTGTTTGCACAAGTTCTCTGAACTTTGAAATTATTTTCTCTCTTTCCCATGGGAAATTGTTTTCGGTGTGTTATTTCAGTCAATTATTTATGTATTTAGCGTTAAGAAAATGTAAAAATGACTGTAAAATACTTCATATTATTCTGGTACCAGATTTTTGTCCACTAAAACCTGAAATTGCTCGATTTTCTATCGGATTTCGTCTTAATGCTTTGTTGCACATCTCATTTCAGAGGACCTGTGGGCCAGTTTGTCCCATGCCAGTTCCAAACCTGTGGCTGCTGTCATGGAAACATGGACAAAACAAATGGGATTTCCTGTGCTGTCTGTTACAGCAGAACAGGTACAGTGTACATGTGCATGTACAGTCAGAAAGAGTCGTAGTTCCTTGAAAATTAATTTAGGTGGCAGAGTCGATGGTCCAACCACTGAAGTAGGATCACGACTGTGCACAGTTGATAGTGCATTTTTTTTTATTATTATTTTTGCAGTCACCAGAAATGTGCCAATAAAATTATGTCGGGCAACTTACATACAGTTGAACTTCCCATAAGCGGACACCCTTGGGACCAGAAAAAGTGCAGGTTAAGAATGCGGTGTTTGTATTTTGTTGAGACCAGTACTACTTACACTTTTGGGAGGTATCTGTTAGCCGAGATTTGACTGTAGATGACTTTATAATAATGTTGGCATACATGGGCATGGAACTCCCAAACAATGTCGCAAGATTAGTAGCCTTTGCTTGCCGAATTCTTTTTCCGTCCTCGCCGGGAGCCTGTTCGCTGACCAAAAGATTAGCTACGGTAGATAGTTCTTCAACATACAGAACGTGTAGCTTTTGTCAGACCAATTTTGTGTTGGTCATCATCTTGGTTGATCTTTCCAATGATTTGATTGGTGAGCCTTTCTTGTCTGTTCTGTGGGTATCAGTCAATATTAAATGGTTTTATTTTCATCTTAGAAAGGAGACTCAAGGGAAGTTACCATCACACAGAACAAGTTCTTTGCTGATGGAGTCAGTCAAGGTGTGGCTCATTACCTAGTTTGAAAATGTTGATATCCCTGTAATTAACTAATATTTTTATTTATCTTTTTTATTTTTTTAATTACTTTTGTTGAAACGCACTAAAATGGGATTGTACGATACATCTTTGCATGGAGGTCGCATTTAAGATAAAGACTTGACCGAATTTGGCATTATACAGGTGCTGGTAATGAAGTTGTTAGTGAGCAAATGTTTCTTAAGTAAGGGAATGATGGACGCAATGTTATTGTAGGTGTGCATGGATATGGTTTTGACGTTAAATCCAGAAATCTGCAAAATATGACAAGCTGCTCTTTGGAGAACTTCAGATGATGACGACAAATACATGTACAACCATGCCTTTTTATGATGACTTTGTGTTAATGCTTGGAGACAACTGACTGACAATATTATGCTCCCTCATCATAGGCCTGCAGTGCGTGCAGAGAGCTAGATAATAAAG
Organism: Orbicella faveolata; assembly: GCF_042242905.1. Classification (NCBI taxonomy): domain Eukaryota; kingdom Metazoa; phylum Cnidaria; class Anthozoa; order Scleractinia; family Merulinidae; genus Orbicella; species Orbicella faveolata. The sequence continues at coordinate 4,081,707 of NW_028301555.1, forward strand.
CTCTGAGGGAGATAATATTAATATTTGACGTAATTCACTGTAATAACAGCAGGAGCTTTTTTTCTTCACAAAATAGGTTCCTACCATTGGCAAGTTCCAGTGAGCATTTCATCAAGTGCAAATCCTCTTGAAAGTGTAGCCAGTACGTTATTGGATCAGACATCTTGTACTGTGACAGTCAGTGGAGTCGAACCAGATCAGTGGGTTAAGGTATGCTTCTTGTTACCATGCAGCCTTTGACATGTACATTCTTATCCCCAGAGGCGGCGCTCCTTTTGGTCAGCACCAACAATCATGACTTCTGGCCCAGTCCAACACCGGAAGTCCATGATTCATGGACTTCCCGTCATTCTGCGCATGCTCAGAGTCAAGTCTGACAAATCTGATTGCCTCAGTATGCAAAACAATTACTCTGCGCATGCTCAGAAAATTGGGCCTTCCTAGAAGCCCAATTAGAAGGAGCTTAGCCTCTTGGGACGAGAATGATGCCCATGAGCTGTACTCGTTTTCGTGAGCATGCGCAGAGCACTCGTTTTGTATTCTCTACTGATCAGATTTGTCAGATTCGACAAGAAGTTTTGAATCTAGTAGTCCGAATTTCGAGTTGGGCCATTCACTTTGCGAGTCTGGTTGTTTGAGTTTTTATTTTAGCTGAGCCAAGAAAAAATACGGATCTATTGTTTGTTGGTATTGTTTCTATTTTTCGTTGCTCTGTTTATATTTGAGAAATAATTCGTTTCCTCCAAAAAATTCTTTCAGTGTCTCAAAACGTAAAACTGAAAACTCAAGTCCCAAAACTTGATTCTCAGATCTTGAAAGCATTAAGCATTGAGCATCGATTTTGAGTTGAAACTGTCATCATACATTGTATGCAGTTATAGGCTTACACACGTATTGCAGTCCTATGGTACAATAGCTAGGTAATAAATTAATAAAGCATAGACACATTTGTTTGAATGTTATCACCTCTGAAGGATTTGCTGCCAGCCAATATTGGCTCGTCATTGATCGATTTTGCGACAAAAGTTGTAATTACTTGAGAAATATCCGGCTTTCTAGGATAGCTTGGTGAAACTTGTAGCACTGTTGGGAAACCAAAAGCACGGCACTAAAACTCTCAAGAACTTGCTTTTTGTACAAAGCAGTTTCCATGTGAACTCGTTTAAGTTGTCAATGCCAGGTTAATGTGCAAAACAGCTTGCTTAAGATAAAAGTTGTACAATGTACTCCTCTTCTGTCTGCTAGCTTAACCCAGGTCAAGTTGGTTTCTATCGAGTTCAATACTCATCCGCCATGTTGGAACTTCTGCTACCAGCCATCAATGACAGCAGTCTTCCTCCAAGAGACAGACTGGGACTACAGAGTGACCTCATTGCTCTGGTATGTACAGAAATCCCTCAGTCAGGCTTGATAATTTGGAAATATTGTCAGTGATATCTGGGACAGGTGACGTGAAAACCGATGGTTATCATGTTGTCCTTGCGAGCCAAATAGACCTGGGATGTTCGTCGGAAAACTTGATTTAAACCCTTTAGGAGATAATCTGGGTGTGGCTCTTGCTGTATTTGACCCCCAAAAGATCCCCTTTAAACAGGAATGTTTTTGTTACTTCTTCAAGTGCACCCTGAAAGATACATGTACTTTGACGGCTGAAAATAGTGACATTTCGTCCTGAATATACTAAGCGAGACTACAATCGTTTATTTACACCTCTAAGAGAGAGGAAAAGCATCCCCGCCCTTTTCTTATAGGAGTCCACCCCACCCCGCTCCCCCCCCAACCCCCGGGCAAGTGCTCTAATAGGTAACACACAGCCCACTTATAACATGTAGGTAGCTTCTCTCTCGATATAAAATAAACCTATTTCCTTTTATTTGAGATGGTGTTTCATATTGGTAGTAAAAATTCGTCATGATTATTTTCTGTTTAACAAATTGACGTCAGTTTTTCATGCGTCTGTCGTGTTATTGACAATGAATTTTGTCATAACATTGTCAAGGTAGCTGATCCGCAGACTTCTTTGACAATTTTATGACGAAATTCATTGTCAATAGCTGGACAGACACTTGAAAAACTGACGTTAATTTGTTTTATGCAGTAACAAATTGTCAAGTTGTCCGCTCTCTCTTGTTGACGCACCTCTTAAATTAAATATTCGTGTGTCTGTCCCCTTATTGACAATGAAAATTAGCCAATGAGCGCACGAGAATTTCTGCAGTTATCGTAAAAATGTGCTTCGCACATATTACGTATTCATTGTTATGAATGCAGTAGTTTGTGCGTCAAACTTAAGGCTTGGACATTAAATTAGTTAGTTTGACCTTGGTCTTTACAGACATGTACACGATGGCTATTCCCAGTGTTCTTGTTTTCAGTTAAAATTGTTTGTACGTGAAAAAGATATTGAGGTGCAAGTTGAGGTTACACTTCTTTCTTTGTATGTTCTGTTTTCATTGCAGTGCCGGGCTGGCTTAGTGTCAGGTCCTGATGTTCTTAAAGTGGTGGAGGCATTCAGCAACGAGACAAATTACACAGTATGGAATGACTTGATTTCTAACATGGGTGGTGTGGGGGCAATTCTACAGTACTCTGACTGTTACTCTAGCTTCCAGGCCTTCGGCATCAAGCTGTACGAACCAATCGGCAACAAGCTTGGCTGGGATCCTGTAGAAGGAGAAGGTAGAATAACATTCCTTTGTTAATGAGTGGCTATCGAAAAAGTCTGTCGATGACCATAGTATGTGACCATTCAGATGAAAGCTATTGAACGGTACATTCATGTGGCACTGTTTATTGTGCTGTACAAGGCGGTTCTAACTATTACGTCTGTAGATGAAACCGTAGTGTGTGACCATTCAAGTGAAAGCTATTGAGCAATACTTTCATGTGGCACTGGTTATTATGTTGTACAAGGAAGTTATAACTTTTAAGTCTGTGGATAAAACCTTAGTGTGTGACCATTCAAATGAAAGCTATTGAGCAGTACTTCCATGTGGTGCTGTTTATTATGCTGCACAAGCTGGTTATTACCTTAACATCTACGGATGAAGCCCTAATGTTTGACCATTCAAAAAGAGCTTTTATACCGCACAGGATGGTTTCGCCAGCGTAGAAATAGTAATCATCATGTGTGTGTTTGTAACTTTTTGCGATCGTAGAGGAAATCCTAATGTGTGACCATTTAAATGGAAGATGCTAAGCAGTATTTTCTTCTCAACTAGTCTATAATACTGTTTATTTCATTCAGGACATCTTGACGCCCTTCTACGAGGTCTGATAATCGGCCGTTTAGGCAAATATGGCCACCCAGCTACTCTCGCTGAGGCACGTAAACGATTTCAGGCTCACTGCGCAGGTGAGTCCACCATCCCAGCGGACTTGAGGTCAGCGGTGTACAGCACAGTTCTTAAACATGGCGATGACGTTAGCTTAGACGCCATGTTGAAGCTGTTTAGAGAAGCTGATTTACACGAAGAGAAAGTGCGATTGATGAGATGTATGGGGGCGGTGTCACAACCTGAACTGATCAAGAAGGTGTTAGATTTCTCCATATCGGTAAGTTTTGCTCGGTTTAACTTTATCTTTTTTTAATTTTTTTGATTATTTTTTTAATTTGTCTTTTAATACTGTTGGAGATTGTATTCAATGGATTAGCGTCCCGTTTAAGGATGGGGGTGTTGGGAGGGGTGCGGGGTGGGAGCAATACTCCAACATGGTTGCCACTGGTCAGGAAATGGTCAGTGAAAAAATTCTTTAAGGTCAAGGAAACGACAGGGAATTCTATTTTGAGTCAGGGAAAATTGACATTTTGAAGAAAAGTCGGGGAAAATTGAAATAATTTAACGCGGCTAATTTAATATCATTGAAGGCTGGAAGAAACATTTGGGGTTACTGTGATCTCAGCGATATTTTTCCTTAATGAATTAGAAAAATGTTTTGGAAACTTATCCGTCTTAATGAATGAGCAGGAAGGATGGCTGTAAGTTCATGCCAGAAGCCGCTACTAGACCTGATATTTTGTATTTTTGGGTCAGGAAAATGCTATTTTTATCAGGGAAACGTCAGGGAAAAGTCAGGGAATTTTAGAAAGTGATATCTGTGGCAACCATGTCCTAGTCACGTTCTTGGCGCAGAAACCGTTTAAATACTTTTTGTATTAGACGGGCATGTAGTTAAGTGATGTCTACCACAAAGTAGTTGGTCAGGTATTAATAGAGCAATACTGTCTGGTTTTTTTTTTAGGAAGAAGTTCGTTCCCAGGATACCGTGTTTGTGATTGCGGGCGTCACTGGCAGGTCAGTGGCTTCTCCTCTTTGGCTATAGTTGCAAACTGTTTTAATTACCTTCAAGGGATGGTGTCGCAGGCGATAAAGACGAACGTATCACTATTTTTTTTTCTTTTTCTTTCTTTCTTTCTTTCTTTCTTTCTTTCTTTTTTTTGAATTAATGCAATGGTGTCAATGAAATTTTGTTGCTTTTTGGTTCGCGTCACGCCTTGCAAACGTAGTTCTACACATTGTGTAACATTTTGTGTCACGCTGAACTCTCATTCAAACCTTCCTAAAACGGTCTCCTCTTTACAACGGCCGGTTAAGTTTGGTATCCATGGTCGAGAGGTTCAACTGTATTTCAACCGTATACTATAGTCTTTTTTGTTAAAATGGGAATTATTCTTTTTCGTTCTTTCAGTGTGAAAGGCCGTGACATGGCCTGGAAATTCGTTCAAGACAACTGGGACGAACTGTACAATCGTTACGAAGGAGGATTCTTGCTTTCTCGACTCATCAAGGTTACATGACGTCATTGCTTTAACTTCTCATTCAGCAGTAGAACTAGGTTCAAGACAACCTCGTCCCCAGGGTCTTCTTCGGTTTTCAAAATGGCGGGTCGACGAGCCGCAATTTTTAAAATCGTTGAGATAGAGCAGGTTGGGTTTATGATTACAATTCCATGCCTTTTTCCAGTTTAATAGTTCTGAAATTGCGACCTCTGTGACGAAACCATGAAAGCGTAGTGTGGATTCAAGCTTCTGCGATTTTTCGCCTGATTCTGAGAAGTTTGCAACATAGTTACTAATATCAGTAGACTGTGAGAAACGCTATCAATAGTAGTTTGATATTGTGTAGATACTACTCGACAATTGACGGGTTTCCATTAGGAGATGAAAATGGCTAACGACAGCGAGGATTTAGGGAGACGGGTTGCTGTCTGGAGAACTTTAGGCTAACGATTGCAAATTATCTTCCTCTTTGACATTGATAGGTCTGGTTAGTTGAGTCAACGACCTTCTTGCTAAGTACATGTACCCTTGCCAAAGTGAGCGAAATTGATACATCTGCAGCCCTCGTGCAGCCCTCCTGCTCAAAGGCGTTTCTGACTTCGTGGGCTCGCGCTATCCTTAGCAACATGTCGGTGTGTTGCGCGCGCAGTTCGTTTTCGTAGATGCTCTTGAATACAAATGACAGATGCGTAATTTGATATTAATGATAGGGAAAGAACTGATTCATTCAAAAAGTGTCCTAATCTGATGCCAGAAACTCTAAAGAAATATCTTTGATTTTCCCCAACCAACCTAAGCTTTGACTTCATAAGCCTTTATTTATATCTTTTGCAAACTTTTTTTCTGTTTTTTGTTTTTTTTTCCGGCAGTCAACCACGGAGATGTTTGTTACTGAACAATCCGCTAAAGATATCGAGGTAGGTTTGTTCTTCATGCTTTCACCAGTTGAGTAATTTAGCCCCCATTATCCTTGCTGGCTTTTTCTTCGAGCTTTAGCCTCTTCTGTGATTTGCA
>NW_028301555.1:4090000-4237500 GCF_042242905.1 Orbicella faveolata
CACAAATAGCTGCTAGACTCCTTTTGGTCCAGGCCGTCAAAGAGCTTGGTAAAATATTCTCTGGCTGTCGTTTCGTTACACTTTATGTAGAGCTCATAAGCTTAAAGTCAAACTTTTCATTAAACTTCTTGATTCCTTCAATCTTGGCGACAGGATGGTATTTTGGAGGTCAACATCCAGTAATCTTGAGCGAACAAACTTGGTCAGTAAGGGTTTTGTCATTTCCTCGCGGGAAACCGCGGGTAATCCAGAGCGGGATCCAACCTCGTTCCCAGGGTCCTCTCCTACTCGGCCACCGTGGTGAAAGAGAGACTCGCCCCAGGGACCGAGTAGGAGAGGACCCTGGGAATGAGGTTGAGCGGGATCTAGCCCTGTCGGCATTACAAATGAGTCTGCTTTGTTCGTTTCAATGTTTTCAAGGTTCGTTAAATTTCGTGGTAATTATGAGCATTCCCGAAAAAAAGCAATCCGCAAATACCGCAATGTCATAGTTTAAGCCTGGGTAGCTGGCGGTTTCGTTGTCCTCCGAGTTAAAAACGAGGAAAAAACCTGAAAAACGATCGACGGGGACGCGAAAACAATAGTCTACGTGTAGCCGTACCCATCCCCCGAGGAAAAACGGGAGGGAGGGAAACGAAACCGACAAACGGACTTCTAACAGACCGACTTAACAATACGTGGACCAAAAACCGACCTATTCGCCTAACAACAGGCGGATCGAAACCCACCAATGACTGATGACAAACTTTACACGAGTCTTTCAGCCAATACCATCATGGCTATACTGACCAATTACGTTCAACGGCCCAGACTTATAACATCATCGACTGACAAACACGATTCACTTGACTCTGAAGATGACTTCCGTTCAGGTTGTCGAAACGTCAGTCACCAACAACAGTTCTTTTCAGAACTACACTCACCCGGACGATCACACTATACGAACTACTGATACTCCTGGGTTCAAACCATTTACAGTGATCACGTTTGTTGATGAGTTTTAGTCGCGACAGAAAGCTCAGTCTTTTTCCGGTCGAATATTGTTTGGAATCTGTGGAAAGGTACTCTGAAGGCAATTCCAAGATCCGAAAGAGTGAGCCTGAAGTAAGGAATGGCAATGTAAATACTACTTTTCCTTTTGATCTCAAGAAAAAAAAAATTCAGGTGCAACCCTGAAGAAACTGTCAATGATTTAATGATCTATCGATGATAAATTAATTACGCGCGATTTTAGGACGTAATCAATGCAAATCGAAGACGCCCTCTCTCAGTCCTCTTTGTCCGTTCCGTTTTGCCCAAAAGAAAAGCTGTGGTATTATACAAACTGAACTCTGCTCGTGATAGCTACTGAACACTCACAATGAAATCAAGGATTTCTGAAAGCTCTCCTGAAATTCTAAACAGGGAATTTTTCAATTCAGATAGGTCAATTTCTATATCTAGACCACTCAGTTCAACAGCAACCATACATTCGAACCTCCACGAACGGCCACCTTTTTACAATTTGCACAGGTCCTGATACTTTCAATCTTATTTTAACCATTCTACAAAAGCGCCCTCTCCACAACGCCAAGGGCCACTAAAGCGTGTCCGAAGCGCCAAAATTACTTAGCCTCGTCAAGTATCACGCGAGAGAGATACAGAACCCCAATGTTTTATGGTTCCGAAGGACACGAAACTTGATCCATACTGCACGGTTCGTTTGTTTATTTTGTTTTTTGTTGAACATTTTCAAGGTTCGTTTAATTTCCTCGTAATTACGAATGATGGCCGCGAAAAACGCATTCATTAGTTAGGTTTTGAACTTCTGAATTCGTGTATTATTAACATACAAACGAGGCGAAAGGCGCATTTCTGCTTTGTATATATTGCCTCAGTTTCGCCTCGTTTTGTCTGCCTAACTGCTGATAATTGCAATAACAACTATTACTTGGATAAACGGCTGAAACGAACTGTTGAATTGTTGTTCAACCGTTCTGAACCATAACGACTGATCTGCCACTCTGTTGTTGCACTGGAAAGCTTTATGCATCTGAATCCTGCAATTTAACCGAGTTTAAGCCAATTGAATACTCTTCTTCTAAGAGACCACGAACCCATCGCATGCAAAAGAGTACAAGAAGTTTTGAAATCTTTAAAATTGCTTTCCGTTTCCTGTAGTCGTTTCTTTCCGTTTCCTGCAGTTCTTTCTTTTCGTCGAATAAGCTTTTGTACAAAGTAGCTCACTGTGTCAAAACTCTCTCAATGTTAACCTTGTATAATAAATTAAGTTGGTAATAATATGTTCAGTAATTTCAAACCCTCCTTGGAACATCTGGCTAGGCTGTTTACAATTAGCTCTCAATGATATTAATTGCAATGCTGCTCACCCCTCACGTCACCCCTCGACTTTCTGCTCTGTAAAGGAATTGAACGTAGAAAGTTCTCGGCTTTTGGTGTGCATCTGGATGCATTTGGAAGGGCATTCCTTAAAGCTTCTGCAAACTGAACGCCGTGCACTACTATTAAATATCTGTGCCTCTTCATTCATGAGGAGTATACTTCTCTAGCATAAAGCAAAGCTTAATATTTCTAATGAAAAAAAATCATTATTACTATTATTTCGTCGAGTGCACCCTAAAAGATACTTTGATACCTAAGAATAGTGGCTTTTCTTCCTGAGCACCCTGAGTAAGAACAAAAACTCTTGATTTAAACCCCTATGCGAGACTACGAACCTTCCCAACCTTTTCATATAGCAGTCTTCCCGGGCATTTTTCAGTCGAAATAGTACGGTGATCCATTAGATACGAAGTTATTGATCAAGTTGTTTAGATATTGGCCTTTTTACGTGTTTATGGACCAAGAAGCAGTGGAGTCCATAAATATCCATATTATTCACAATATTCAATAATCTTGAGCGAACAAGCTCGGTCAATATAAATAATTTTTGTTTTTTTTTTTTATTTAGAACAGCATTTCCTTGCGGGAAACAGCCGGTAATCCAGCAGAAAGATCGCCCCATCTTGCCCGCCAACGATTTAGCGGCTGAGTGCGTAGTTTGTTTGTTTGTGTTGTTGTTTTTCTTTTAGTATTTTTAAGGTTCGTTGAATTTCGTCGTACTAATAAATGATGGAAGCAAAAGTCGCACTCATTAGTAAGGTTTTGAACTTTTGAATTCTCGTATTATTATTTGAGGCGTTGTCAAAAGGCATGCAAATGAGGAGAAGGGCTCATCTCTGCTTTGTATTTACCCAGTTTCGCCTTATTCTGCATATGTAACCGCTAATAACTGCAATAACAACTATCACTTGGATAAACCGCCTTCGTTCCGGATAATTGGGAAAATTGTTCACGGTTGGTCAGGCTGAAACGAATTGTTGAATTGTTGTTCAACCGCTCTAAGCCATAACGACTGATCTGCAACTCTGTTGCTGTACTGGGAAATTGTTGAACGTACCGAGTTTTCGACCGTTTGAGACGGCGGTTGAATTAAATACTCTTTCTTCTAATTAGAGACCACGAACAAACTTACTGACGGACGTACGGTTTATTGCAGTTGTGCACAGGAAGTTTTGAGAGCTTAATTGTTCTAATTTCCGTTTCCTGAAGTCGTTTCTTTCCATTCCCTGGAGTTCTTTCTTTTATATTAATAGCCTTTTGTACAAAGTAGCTCATTGTGCTAAAACTCTATTAATGCTAACCTTGTCAGATACTAATAAATCAAATCATAAGTAATAATAATTAAGTAATTTCAAACCCTCCAGTTCATCTCCAGCCTGCTCAAGTCTCTCGAGGGGTTACAGGGAGAGATGAACGATTTAACGCCAGGATTTGTGCGAGTCGTTATTGTCTTCTTAATTCTAAGCATTTGGCACATCATTTTCTGGTAGAATAAGCATTGTTGTAACAATAAAGTGGTCAAGAATACCGTTTGCTATAGAAAGAATCAAACTGTATGTCAACTAATTAACAATATCTTTTAACTAACATCAACATTTATTTTCATTGCTTAACCCATTTTAGCAACTATAAAATACAATAATTTTAAAACATGAATGGCGAATTATGCCAAATAAGCTCAGCATCGCTCTGTAGCGAAACTTCTCTCAGTTCGGTGTGCATCTGGATGCATTTGGAAGGGCATTCCCGCTAATCTTGATGCAAGATAACGTGATGGGGAGTATTCTTCTCTAGCTTGAAGCGAAGCTTCAATGTTGTTAATAAGAAAAATTAACAATAGCCCACTTAAGCTTCTTGTTGATAATTGTTTTCCTATTGTTTACTCTCCTTTCCCAACATCCGTTTCCTACATACATCCGTTTCCTTTTGGATCGAACAGAATCCTTTGTGCTCAAACGTGACATGAATAAATTTGCTACTTTGCTGGATGTTATTTAAACAGACCGCGGTTGACACATCAGCTAGTCCGCGAAGACAGAGGTCAGAAGACAGGATTTCAGAGAGTCCGAAAACTTTTACTGACGAGCAACTAGAGATTAACAAAAAGGTAAATTCTCTAAACGGTGTATCTTCAAACGACTTATTTTCAAATACATAGCTTGCATGCAGCAGCTATTTGCCTATGTTTTTTTGTTTTTTTTGCTTTACAACTTCTAATGCATATGTCTTTAAGTGATTTACGAGAGCATTTATTTGCACAAGCTGCAACTATCACAAACTAATTAATTATTATTAGTATCTGAGATCGTGAGAGGTTTCTTGAGGTGATGCGCGTTAAGGCAGATGACCGAATGATAATCTCTTGCTGTTTTATTCGCGCAACCACGCGCGCCAAACTGAATTTTTATTTGAAACATGCGGGTGTGTATATGGTACTGATATTCATCGCATAACGGTAAATTATTCTTCGGTTGTTAAATTTTTGAGAGTGCAATATTTCAGCCAATCCGCAGTTTCCAGCACTAACATTGGCATACTGGTAGAAGTCTACTAATTTATGATACGTACTTTTGAAGGAATATGAAGTGCCTTGTTTTGTTCTTCATCTCTTTGGGTCTGGCGATGTCATTTCCTTCACCTCCACAGCGTGATGCTGAGGATCTGGAGAACCACATGACCGGTATGTCCGTCAGTTTATCGGGTGTAGCTAAGAGTCGTTTTCATCGGAAAGTGACACTGTTTGCCGACTCTTTTGTTTCATGATACTGAACACTTGCTAACCAGATAAGATTTTTACTGTCTCGGGCTTATGAATGTGTCTTATCGTATTCATACTAGTCCTTTGTTTACTTTGTCTTCGTGATTCAATATCATTAGGAATTTTCTTTTCCAAACTCGATTCTTTTCTTTACCCCTTATAATTGTTCGAATCCCAGTGTATGTAGTGGATCTTTTATCTCTACTGATTTGTAGATACTTTTGCTTTGTCCTGTTCCAAGGAAACTTGATTCGATAGCCAAACGAAGTGGGCTTAATAGACTTCTTATACAAGTTCGAGCATAACCAATAACCCTTGTTGCCAAACTGTTCCGTTTCTTACAGCATAGTATAAAAAGCCCTTGATGTTCAAAGGAAATTTAATTCAATTGTAATATGCCCTTTTTTACTGAAAGAAAAGCCCCTGATGTTTAAGAAAAACTGTCGATATAATTCCGCTGTTATATGGCCCTTGCTTTTCAGAAAAAAAAATCAACGAACCCCGATATTATCATCATGATATTTCTTTTGTCTTAAAACAGGATAATATTTGTTACAATGATTTAAACAGGGGAAGGATAACTTAAAAAAAAAAAAAAAAAAAGAATCTTACAAGGGAGGCCAGCTTGATTGCTAACATGGTTTTAATCATTACTTGTGTTAGAGATAGAAGCATTTATGGTACAGTAATGATTTGGTTAATTTGACAAGTTTTTTTGGTTGCGATGTTACATCGGTCATGGTAAGATAGCTAAATAGTAAGCCATAAAATGAACAAACTACAGTAATCTGACACGTCTCCAGATTAATTTATATAATAATCCAAGTTAATTTAGAGACTTTTTCGCATTTTATACGAGTCGTAAGTTTACCTTTTCACACAACACAACACAACACAACACAACACAACTTCACCGAAATTAGAAAGAAAGAGAAAAAACCTCTGACACGTTGAAAGTCTGATTTAATTAAATTGCACTTTAACTTGGTGCCACGCAGCCTTCAAAGAACATTTAAACAGTTTTTATACTTTTTACCTTTAAAAATATCGGACTGAAATGAATGTCATCAAATAAAACTATTAAGCTTCTTTTTTGTTCAATATCTTGGAAACAATAGCCGATAACTTGTCAGCTCTAATTGAATTTACTCCCATATAAAAAACAAAAGTGTTAAGTTACCATTTGTTACTAAAGATAGCTCTAATTGAATTGAGTGTCAAATTACACTTTGTAACTAAAAAACAAGAAGATCTGTTAGATCTTATAACCGCGCTTTAAAAATTTAACTGTTTGCACAGCACTACCGTCGGAACGCAGTGCACATTCCAAAGCAGTCATTGATGATTCTTTTCTTACTGTAGACATCACATCACTTGATCAACACAAACTGTATTATTGCACCATCAGTGGTAGCCATTGACAAATCTCCGATGACGTAATGGTCTTAATCTTTGTAGAACTTTCTTCGGGATATCTATGGGCATGAACGATATAAATGACACGATAATAACACTATTAACAACAGCTTTCTTTCTTAAAAGTCATGATTAAATTTAATTGGTGTTTTCTACGAGTAAAGGGCTAGCAAAGTAGTCACACAAGTCATATAATTTAATAATAAAACTCTATCCCGACCGATGTTTCGATTTTGGTCACTCCAGTGACCACAGATTGAAAACGTGACAGAAAATTGGCGTTACTTTCGATTCTGACCAAATTTGGACAGTGGGATGATCTCATCATTAGCCAATTACAGGCCATCTTTCAGCTCTTTTCGTCATATCCCCCGCACGGGAGAATTTTGTCAAGTTAGCTAATTTAGTATGCAAGCCACCGTAATGGCGGTCACCGTCGACGAAATGTTTATTTGCTCAAAATTGGGGCAAAATCTTTTGGAGATGGAAGTCAGGACATTTGTAAGGATACAGAATGTAATTTGGGACCGGCTGCTGGCTTCTAAGGCTGAATTTATCCAGAAGTAAACTGTATTTTCGTTTTCGTGCCGAAAGCCATGCGATGAAATGTTATCGGCTTGTTCTGCTGTCTTGTTCTGTTTTTGTCTTGGTGTTTTTTGTAGCCCGCCGAGGCCAGTCTTTCGTCTAAATCAGTTGAAAAAAGTTCGAAAAAGATGTTCCCAGTCAAGTTTAAGCGCTCAGGCGATAATTCTGGAGTTTTTTGGCCGAAACGTCGGCTTTGTTATGTTGGTGTTTTTCGGTTGCTATGGGCGACCGTTGCTTCCTTTGTTAGGTGAAGTCTGGGGAGTGAGCTCACAAAAAAAGTCTAATTAATTCTGGTTTTGTTCGATTTCGCTGAAATTTTAACACGATAAAGCTGGATTGTTAAGGAATAGATTTACCGTCTGCCGATGTGTGGTAGCTATTAACGCTGAAGTGTTATATCGCTTCGAAGTCAGGGTTTTGAAGAGATTTTTTGCAACGTGTAGGTTCGGCGTAATTTTGTAATTGGAGGTTTCGGTTGACCCCGAAGGAAAAAATATCCGGAAAAGGTCATTTCATCGACGATTCAAAGGAATATAAATATGTATATGTTCCGAGCTAAATTTCTGGTGAAAAAATATAATTTTTGACGAGCGCTGGGTTTTCAATTTTTTCCCGCGAAAGATGAGATTTATTAATGTTTCAACAGCTTTTGGCGAGTAAACATCACAGGTTGCGTGACTCAAAATTTGGCCGAGTGGAAGCTTGGGTCTGGTCGCAGACAAAACTGCGAAAAAACAAGAAGATCTGTTAGATCTTATAACCGCGCTTTTAAAATTTAACTGTTTTCTTAGTACTACAGTCGCAACGCAGTGCATATTCCAAAGCAATCTTTGATGATTCATTGATTACTGTAGACATCACAGCACTTAATCAACACAAACTCTATTATCGCACCATCAGTCGTAGCCGTTGTGACATCTCCGATGACGTAATAGTCTTAATCTGGAACTTTCTTCGGGATATGTATGGGCATGAAGATACGAACACTATTACAAACCGCTTTCTTTCTTTAAAGTCACGATTAAATTTAATTGTTTTTTTCCCTTGAGTTAAGGGTTAGCAAAGAAGTCACACGAGTCACATAATTCCAGAATTGCGTTATCTACGGCTATCTTTACTACGGTGGTTATTTCCCTATCAATGACGTAATCTTTGCACGTTCTGACACGTTCTTTGCTTGGCTTGCAAATATTCAATTTTCCTTCCGATCTATGAACTCGCGGCGATGTAACAGTCAAAGGATTTACTTCATTTGCCTAAAACCACAAGAAATACTCGCAAAATTACAAATAAATTAATGACCGTCGCTTCTGCCGAAATAAACTTGTAAAGTAAACACGATCTTATTTGTCACGTAGCAAAAGTGAAAGCTGCAACGTCAGCGCATTCCATGGCTGACGTAATACCTTTTTTCAGCGTATTTATTATTCCCTTTAAATCCAACGCTTTGATAAAACGAAAAGAAAATATATTTTACCCACAAAAAGAAAACAATATCCGTAAAATTGTCCGTGTATTTATGTTTTAACAGCTTCTGGCGGAAAAACATCACACGTTGCGTGACTCAAAGTTTGGCCGAGCGGAGGTCTGCGTCTGGTCACCGACAAAAAAAAGTAAATAAATAAACCACGAGTAAACCTAGAACCGCGCTCGGCCCATGGCCGCGCGGTTAAAAAAAAACAACGGGTAAACCATGAACCGCGCTCGGCCCATGGCCGCGCGGTTAAAAAAAAAAAACCATGGGTAAACCATGAACCGCGCTCGGCCCATGGCCGCGCGGTTAAAAATATGTCGTTATATTTGCATGCAACAAGAACAAAACAATCGTTACCCGCACTTACTATTGTAAACGTTAGAACTGTTTCAAACCTAAAGTCTCGTCCCCTCTAAAACATGTCCTAAGAACTAGACGCGATGATTCGTGACGTCTAATTGAATTTACTCCTTGTGAAAAACAAAAGTTTCAAGTTACCTTTGTAACTAAAAATAAAAATATCTCGTTGCATTTGCATACTACTAACTCACGAACTGTTTCAAACCTCAAGGCTCATCTCGTTCATTTAACTAAAATCCTCAGCCTAACCCACAGAAAATGTCGAAGTAAACCCAATATATGAATACTTCCTCCTCTTTTATAGAAGAATAAATGTGGCCGTTCTGAACATCTTTCGGGATCAAATCTTCTCACATACCATTTACCTTTACAACAAGAAATTTGATTGGCTGTTTATAGTAGATCTAATGTGATTGGTGTGACATACATACATCTCTCACTCAATCACTCACTCACTCACTCGCCCATTGACTCGTCCATAACATACCCGACGCGCCGACTAAGAGGTATTTTTTTTACAAAAAAATAACTCAAAAAAATAACTCAATAAAGCAGGGGAAGCGGTTGTTAAGCTAGTGATAGAGACTTGAAGAGAATTCCGAAGTTTCGGCTTTCTGGCCTTCTTCATTTAAAAAGCCATCTATAGCAAGGGAAACGTTCGTTTCATACAATTAGAATTTTTTGGTACTTGCTTTACAGAGCCGGAACTGAAGGAGCCTGGCCGCCGAAGTTACATGACGTTTGGCAACAACGGTGGCAACAGCGGCTACGGCAACGGCGGCTACGGCAGCAACGGCGGCTACGGCCGCTACGGCTACGGCAAACGTCAGATGACCTTTGGCGCCACCGCTGGCAATGTTGGCCAACAGGGAACCAATTCAGGGAATGTTGCTGTTGGACATCAATGGAACGGCAAACGTCAGATGACCTTTGGCGCCACCGTTGGCAATGTTGGCCAACAGGGAATCAACTCAGGAAATGTTGCTGTTGGACATCAATGGAACGGCAAACGTCAGATGAGCTTTGGCGCCACCGGCGGCAATGTTGGCCAACAGGGAACCAACTCAGGGAATGTTGCTGTTGGACATCAATGGAACGGCGGCTACCGCGGCCACTACTACTACGGCCGACGAGGTGTGTACAACTTCTTGTAGAAGACTATATAACATCTTGATAGATGCTCTGTTTGCGTACATGATAAGTCTTGTTGGTTTGTTCCTTTGTTCCCTTCTGACATGTTTCCAATAAAGACTTCTATAATGCCTCTAAACCTAAAAGAAAAATTTTATTCGAATGTTTGGCGCCTTCTTTTGATAGAAACAGAGCTGGAGGAGCCTGGCCGACGTCAGATGACCTTTGGCTCCACCTACGGCAATGTTGGCCAACAGGGAACCAACTCAGGGAATGTTGCTGTTGGACATCAATGGAACGGCAAACGTCAGATGAGCTTTGGCGCCACCGGCGGCAATGTTGGCCAACAGGGAACCAACTCAGGGAATGTTGCTGTTGGACATCAATGGAACGGCGGCTACCGCGGCCACTACTACTACGGCCGACGAGGTGTGTACAACTTCTTGTAGAAGACTATATAACATCTTGATAGATGCTCTGTTTGCGTACATGATAAGTCTTGTTGGTTTGTTCCTTTGTTCCCTTCTGACATGTTTCCAATAAAGACTTCTATAATGCCTCCAAACCTAAAAGAAAAATTTTATTCGAATGTTTGGCGCCTTCTTTTGATAGAAACAGAGCTGGAGGAGCCTGGCCGACGTCAGATGACCTTTGGCTCCACCGGCGGCAATGTTGGCCAACAGGGAACCAACTCAGGGAATGTTGCTGTTGGACATCAATGGAACGGCAAACGTCAGATGAGCTTTGGCGCCACCGCTGGCAATGTTGGCCAACAGGGAATCAACTCAGGGAATGTTGCTGTTGGACATCAATGGAACGGCAAACGTTAGATGACCTTTGGCGCCACCGGCGGCAATGTTGGTCAACAGGAATCAACTCAGGGAATGTTACTGTTGGACATCAATTTAACGGCCGAAAATGAATGAAGATTCTTTTCCTCGGTTGCATCTTTAGCGCGGAAACCGACTTTTTAGTTGTAGTTTAGTATTGTTTGCGCACCTGTAGACGTTATGTTATTTGCATGTAATAGCACATGAAGCGAGCAATGATTATTAAACTAATAAGGCAATAAAGGTGTTAAAATGCAGGTTACTGTTTTTTTTTCTTAATGAATATTACTTTGATGGGCTTTTGTTGCGACTTGGCCCAAGAGACGGGTAGTACACGAGCACGATACCAGAAATACTGAAGAGAGCTGGATCCAAGAGTGTCGCCTGAAATCTTAAAGGGGCTCAGTCACGGTATTTTGAGTTAGTTTGGCCACATACAAAATTACCTTTAAATTGAAGGAAACCTAAAAATAACAGTTTAATAAGATAGAAAAACACCAAAGAGATAATGATAAACCATAAAGGAACAAGGATGGCTAAGGATGGAGAAGATTGACACGGATTACAAATGACGAATTTGAAAAATTGAGGCTAAACTTTTCGATATGCGCAAACAGTGACTGAGCTCCTTTAACAGAACATTTCTCACCCTCGGAGTCCCATGGAGAACTGGATCTAGCGTCAGTATCTTAATATATACAGTTAAGATACTCCTCGCCTTTGGATATAAGCCCCCTTAAATAGTACTAATAGTGGCCCGGCAATCTCAATTGCAAAAAATTCTGGCCTCTTTTATTCTAGATTTAGGATTTAAAGCAGAAATTCGTATCAAAGAAGTGAAAATTAACTCCGCAAAACCCACTTCCATCGAATGACCGAGGAAACCTCAAAGAAAGAGGGATACATGTATTTGCACATTTGATTTTTTAAATAACGGTTATGAATAATCATGCGGGGTCAATTTTGACTCGGACTACAGGGACAACGTTTTCACATATAAATGCTTGATAAAGTTACCTCGGTTGGAGGTTCTGTGCAGGCTCGAGTTACTTCGATTCGCTCCAAGAAAAATACTACCAAAATACTTTCTTTTGCTGCGTTTCGACCTACGACCTTTGTGGGAGCTAGGCTGCTACTGTTTGCGTCCTCTAAGGTCCGTTTTAGTACTGCTACGATAAAAATGAGCTCGGCAAAGAAACACTTCAAGCGACTTGCCACAAGCGTGCTTCCGAGCAACTACAAACTGACATTGAAGCCAGATCTCACGGAATTCACCTTCACCGGGGAAGAAGTTATCGATGTGGAGGTACGATAAAAGCATTAACTAAACGGAAACGACCTCAATTACTCGTGAAGATTTGCATCTTTATATTTTAAGCTTCTGTTTTCCCGTGATTGTTTGTCGTGCTTACCCACATGAGTGTGTTGCATGCGGTGGGGTGCGGGGTGGGGAATGGGTGGGAAGTGACTAGGGGTAGTCCTGTGGAGACATCCCTTGATTTAACCGAGTGCCATCTTGATTACATACCGCAGAATTCTGAAAGAATTGGACTCCGTTTCTTTTGGATTTAGCAGGCAAAAGGGGCCGCTACTTTCAGGTAGCTGTCACTTTCAGGCAGGTGTAACTTTCGTACGCTTAAAAAACATTTGTATGGTAATTCACAGTCGTTTCAGACAAAGCAGAAGCGTAACAGTATAAAATTCCATAATTTTGTTTATAATTATTACTAACCGACTACCCACATAAACAAAGCAGACTGTACAAATAAAGGCCCCATTGTTTTTACTATAGGAAGAAAGGCATGCGGTCCCATTGTAATGCAATGTAACCAATACTTCTTGAAACATTATATCAAATATGATGTCAAATATAATTTGGTTTTTTATTCGGTCAGTGTAAAAAGCAGACTGCAGACCGGGGGTAAAATGCAGACTGAGGGTAAAATGCAGACTGCAGACAGCAGACCAGGGGTAAAATGCAGACTGAGGCTAAAATAAAAAATGAGTCATAAGGATAAAATAAAGAGTGCTCGTACCTGTAAAATGTCACGTCAGGACTCATGAACTAGACTCGATAGCTACAAGTTTAGTTTGCCCTGTTGTTGTGCTATTGTGTTTTGCTTGCCTTGTGTCCTGAACAATTCCAAGGCCATTTGAAGCAACTAACAGTGGTTTGAATGATGAAAACAGGATGAAGGAAATGCGCTGCAAGAGTTGGTCGGTCCCAGACCTAATCGCATAAACAAATTTCAAAATGGCCGACACATAAACAAAGGTAAGATGCATAGACTTACAATTAGTTTGGGCCCTTGTGGGAAACTTGGTTGAATAAAATGTGGAGTTCAAGAACTCGAGGTTGATAATATAATGTTTGACTAAGGCTAGGAAATGCCTTTTGGTTAGCCTGCGAACAGGCTCCCGGTGAGCCTGAATGAAGTGAGAGAGCCTGTAGACATTCTATTGATGCCGCCGCTCTATGATTGGTTAAATCGCTGATTGTTGACATCTTTGAGATTAATATTTGACAGATCTTTGTAAAATTATACGTCTCCTACGGTTCGTGACAATAGTGTGTTTCCTGTTCTCTTTAAGTTTCGGTCTCTCGACCTCTCGTTATTTCACAAGTGATTCTGAAGGGTACTTCATGCTCTGTTATGAGGAGGAATTTTAAGTACAAGCTAGTGGAGTGGAGCAGTTTGGCTGTGCTATAGCAATTTTTTTTAGAGGTCATCAGAGGCATGGTTTCCGGACTTTCCGCAGTTATCTACTTGTCGCTTCTCAGAGTTTGACACCTCTATTATGTGCTTATAATTTCTTTAGGCTCATTTCAGTATTGGAAAATATGTTTTAAGCTCTCTAAGTATTGGTTCTGGAGGGCCAAAGTTAAGTTTGAAATATTTCGTGAACATGTTGCTTACTTGCACTCTATATTATGACGCCGGGCCCGGCTGTTTGATTAGCTCGATTAGAACTGTCCACAAGTACAGAAAATGTAGCTTCTTGACAGGTCTAATTACCTCATTGACTGATTTGTTACGGGCTAGTCACCAAAGGCAGATAGGCACATCAAAAACAAAGTCTACAGGCTACCCTGTCCCCGCCCTGATTGCTTCGCTTTCTGAATTCTTCTGTTTCGCGCTTGCTGAAATTTTTTTTCCGGCCTCACCGGGAGCCTGTTCGCAGGCTACCTTTTGGTTTGAGTTTTCAGAATTGTGGAAAAAAATATTACAGGTACGTGTATGAACACTTCATTTGATCTGGATTTGATCCTTGTGTTTTTTGTTATTAATATTTTATTTTACCCTCAGTCTGCATTTTACCCCTGGTCTGTAGTCTGCAGTCTGTGTTTTACCATCAGTCTGCATTTTACCCCTCAGTCTGCAGTCTGCAGTCTGCAGTTTGCAGTCTGCGTTTTATGCTGACCGGTTTTTCATTGCAAGCAAGTGGTAATCTTCACAAGGCTGTTACTTTCGGGGAGACTGTTACTTTCAGGATTCAATTGGAAAGTAAAAAATTAACGTTACTTTTGGGAAGCCGTTATTTTCGGGGGGTGGGGACCGTTACTTTCTGAATGTGCGATCTATGGTATGGAATAGGAGTCTGGGTCATAGAACTATGAATCCGATGAGTTCCTATTCTGTCGCTAGTGAAAACCAGCCTTAACATGGGTTTAGTTCAATTTTTCCGTCAAACATCCCCAGCTGCTTATGCGAGGCAGTACATGTATTTATGCTCTATGCTGTATGTTTCCTTTTTTGGTTCAGTGGACCAATAAACAAAAACAAACAAGTTCACATTTTTTAAACATAACTTCCAATCCTTTCATTCATTTTCTATTTTCTGTAATGATAATTATTCCACATACAATGTAATAATTTGCAGGTAAGAGAAGAAACTGATAAAGTGGTCATCAGCTGTTTGGATATTACTGTCAAGTCAGCCAGTTTTTCTGTTGGAGAGCTAAGTGAGTATAATACGTGGTAATTGATGGATTCTGGCAAAGTTTTAATTAATGACATTTTATAACACTTTTGGCCCTGATGATGAACGACCAGCATCAGTTCTTTCTGGTTTAATGATGAAGATGATGAAAAATTACTGAGGAGCTGACTGAGAAAAGACTATGGGATGTGGTTATGTGCACGGTTGAGGGCAGGGTTGTCACAGGTCAGGAAATGGTCAGGGAAAGGTAGTGTTCAAGGTCAGGAAAAAGTCAGGAAATTTTATATTGTTTCAGGGAAAATTATTGACCTTTTGAAGAAACCTCTCTATTGAAATTATAGCTCCACTGATTTAATACCACTGAAGACTGGAGGAAACATTATGAGTCACTTGCTAGGGCAACATTTGTTTTTTCCTTAAAGAAGAAGGCGAAAACTGTTGAAAACTGATCAGTTGAAAATTAATGTGTGCATGGAAAAGATGGTTGTAAGGAGAGACTGGAGAGTCCCACTAAGTACTATATCTGGCATTTTGTATCAATTTATCTCCTATAAAGGGAAGAGTCTCTGGAAATTTTGAAAAGTGATGTCTGTGCGAGGTGACTCTTCTTTCCCAGGCTCCCCCTTCCTCTCTATCACTCACTCCAAGAGGCAGGAAGAAGAAAGACCCCCAGGAAACGAGGTTGTAGTAGTGAGTTTGCTACCTTAAATAAGAGCAAACCAAATTGTCCCACAACTACAAGGACTACGAAATGAATGAAAAAAATAAAATAAAATAAAATAAAATAAAATAAAGAATTCATGTGTTGACATTGGATGGCAATTTTGCTTAATAGATTACCATTCTTCAAACATCTCGCATTGCACCAAGGATGAAACAGTTGCTGTTAGCTTTCCCTCACCTCTTCCCATGGGGAGAGGATTGCTGTCCCTGAATTTTACAGGAGAACTGAATGACAAATTAAAAGGATTCTACCGAAGTAAATATACAGGACAGGATGGAAATGAGAAGTTCTGTGCTGTTACACACTTTGAGGTACATTCAACAATAATTATAATAACATCCTGTGATATATTGTCTGTAACTCCCTGGTATTTGTGGATGCGACCATAGATTAGGCCACTAAGAGTTTAGCTGTCTAAGAGTTTAGCTGTCTAAGAGTTTACGTATATTTTACCTCTTGCACAGAGTGGATTCAGGGGAGGGGGTTGCCCTCTCCCCCCCCCCCCCTTTGTTTGATTCTTCATAAAAGTAATAGAATATTAAAATTGTTTTATACATAGTTGTCTCACTTCCACCAATTAACTGATTGCCAAGTTAGGAAAAGACAATGTACATTACGTGACTACGTTATTATTTTTGTTGTTCTAGTTGATAAAATGAAAACACCAGGTTTTATTTCATACCTTCACAAACAGTTTTCATTATTCAACAAGTGTCAGGAAAGTTGGAGATGGTATTTTAGAGGGTAAAATTGGAAACATTTTCCAAGTGGCATGGCCCCAGATCTCCCTAGAAGCTCAGGGCTCAGGCATTAGCCATCACACTGATGGCATCAAAAGTTATTGAGGTGTCCACCCACCCCCCTTTTCAGGAATTCCTGGATCCACCCCTGGGCAGTTGGAGAACTGAATAATAAAAGAACCCCTGTCTATCCAGTTCTCAAAGCAGTATCTTTTAGGAGTCAGATAAAGTTGGAGCCACACCCAGCTCGGTCTCCTTTAGGGTGTATTGTCAAATCAGACACAGGGAGAGATCCCATTATACATACATGTGACATGTTAAGTGTGTATTTTAATTTACAGCCAACAGGTGCACGTCGAGCATTTCCTTGTTGGGATGAACCCACAATCCGTGCTACTTTTGACATCACCTTGATTGTTCCCAAAGACAGAGTAGCTTTATCGAACATGGTAATTAAGTTCAAGTGCACAGATCAAAAATAATAATGTTGTTAACAATAATAGATTTCTGTTGCATGATTGTTGATGAAGGTGTAGCCTGAGTCGGTTATCACACAGAAATCAAGAGCGAATAATCTAATTGTTTTAGTAAATCTTCTACTAAAGTCGTTCAAAACTTTATCTAGATCCTCTTCACAGAGACTTCGAAAATGTAAAGAAGTAGCTCTGCCATTTTGTTAACAACAGCACACTGCTAGGCTACTCACTGTCTACTAAACAGTTGGATTACGAGCTCGAGATTTCTCTAGCGTGACAGTTGACAAGGGTGTAGCCCCAGTCAGCTATCACGCTTAGAAATCAAGAGTGAATACATGTAATCTAATTGTTTTAGTATAAATCTACTTGTTCAAAAATTTATCAAAATCCTCTTCATAGACACTTCAGAAACGCCAAGAAGTGCCATAATTTTTTTTTTACTAGGGTAAGGTCTGCTATGCTACTCACTATCCATTACAGAATAGATAGTGAGTAGCGTAGCCAATCAGAGAGTGGTATTTTTGATAGAACGCCTAGTAGATTTACAAAGTATACTAAAACAGAATGGATAGTGAGTAGTGTAGCCAATAAGAGAACGGTATTTGTGATAGAATGGTAGAAGATTTATACTGTCAGTAACTATTAAAAAGTTACTCTCAGTACAGTAACTTGTGTGGCCTAACCAAATAGAGATGCCAAAGTGGAAGGCTTTCTCTCAGGTTGACTAGTAATGTTAATTGTAATGTAATGTACATACAAAAGGCTCTTTAGAAGCACAAGGCCCTCTGCAGTCAGTTTGTTTTTGATGGCAGCATAATACATCAAATTACTGGCAAGCACCTCACACATAGGTCTGCAATGCATACACAGGGGTAAAGATAAACAGCTCTTGGTAAGCATTTCATGCAAGTACGTAGAGCTGAGTGTAAGGCCTGCACTAGAGCAAAGTGGCAAAGTGTCCTGGGTCATATCAAAAGATAAATATTACTAACTTGCTCCTGGAGATAATTGATAATTCTTTGTCAACTTCATGTTCTGATGAATAGAGAACATTTTGTAGAGGTGACTGGCTTGCCCAGGGATGTAGCACAACAGTTTCTTTCAATTAGAAACTAATAAGGTTTCCTGAGGAGTGTAATTTTGAAGTGACAATGTTTTCAGAATGTGACAGAAGAGAAAGATTACACTGATGACACTTCCCTAAAAGAGGTGAAGTTTGCTAGATCGCCCATCATGTCTACATATCTGGTGGCATTTGTTGTTGGGGAGTTTGACTTTGTTGAGGGAAAAGATGCTGATGATGTAAATATCAGAGTATATACTGCAAAAGGAAAAGCTAGCCAAGGACAGTTTGCTATGGAGGTGAGCTGATATAAGTGCAGTAAAGTTGTTAAATTTTTAGTCCATTGTAAGCCATTAGACTTCAAAAGTTTCTGGGCAGTGGAGGTAATCTCGACTGATGGCTAGTCTGCTGGCACCAATATTGAGTGGTCTGGTCTTGAGTCACTGGCTGAATTAGCTTTTCGTTGTGTTCATAGGCAAGACACTTTACTCTCACAGAGCCAGCTTTCTTTCCACAAGTGTATTAACATAATTGTTATGCAATAATTTTGTAATATTGGGGAGTAACACTAGGATGTACTTACGCATCCCATACAGGGGAGAGTACAAAATATACTTGTTACTCCTCGTCACTCGCACTACTGAGCCCAGAGATGTCAGAATGAGTTTTCATATAGCCTTAATGGAGACTTAACCTTCCCTCTTAAATGTGCCTGATAAGCTTTGATTCCACTTTTTATGATCATACAGAATAGCCCCCTGATATTTGTGAATCTAAAGACTGTGTTACTTTAATCTAATAATTATGTAATTTTTTATTGGTATCAATAACTAGGTTGCACAGAAGTGCCTGCCCTTTTACAAAGAGTATTTTGGTATTGGTTACGTATTGCCCAAGCTTGACCTCATTGCTATCCAAGACTTTGTTATAGGTAAACCTTATGATCCTTTCATAATCAGGTAAATTATTCTTAGTAGGGAATTTGTTAGTGTTATGTGTTTGTTGTGAATTAGTAAAGCTTGCTCTGAGTGCCAAAAGGCCAGCATCGATGCTGGTTGTCTCGCTTAGGGGTATGAATCAATGATTCTGGTCTCACCTAGGGTTTTGATGATAAAACACCTCTAGTTTTAGTATCTTTTAGGAATCAACTAAGGGAATGTTGCTGTTGGACATCAGTGGAACGGCGGTCGCGGCGGCGGCTACTTCTACGGCCGACGAGGTGTGTACAACTTCTTGTAGAAAACTGTATAATATCTTGATAGCTGCTCTGTTTGCGTACATGATAAGTCTTGTTGGTTTGTTCCTTTGTTCCCTTGTGACATGTTTCCTATAAAAACTTCTATAATGCCTCTAAACCTAAAAGAAAAATTTTATTCGAATGTTTGGCGCCTTTTTTTTGATAGAAACAGAGCTGGAGGAGCCTGGCCGACGTCAGATGAACTTTGGCAACACCGGTGGCAATGTTGGCCAACAGGGAATCAACTCTGGGAATGTTGCTGTTGAACATCAAGTGAACGGCCGAAGATGAATGAAGATTCTTTTCCTCGGTTGCATCTTGAGCGCGGAAACCGACTTTTTAGTTGTAGTTTAGTACCGTTTGCACCTGTAGACAATATGTTATCACTGAGTTAATAGCACACGAAGCGAGCAATGATTATTAAAGTAGTAAGGCAATAAAGGTGTTAAAATGCAGTTTAGTGTTTTTTTTTATGAATATTACTTTGATTGGGTTTTGTTGCGACTTGGCCCAAGAGACAATACCAGAATTATTGAAGAGAGCTGGATTTAAGAGTGTCGCCTGAAATTTTAAACGGTATTTTTAGTTATTTTGGCCACATACAAAATTATCTTTAAATTGAAGGAAACCTAAAAGTAACAGTTTAATAAGATGGAAAAACACCAAATAGATAATGATAAACCATAAAGGAACAAGGATGGCTAAGGCTGGAGAAGATTAACACGGATTACAAGCGAAGAATTTGAAAAATTGAGGCTTAACTTTTCAACATGCGCAAACCGTGACTGAGCTCCTTTAACAAAATATTTCTCACCCTCGGAGTGTCATGGAGAACTGGATCTAGCGTCAGCATTTTCATATACAGTTAAGATGCTCCTCCTTGCCTTTGGATATAAGCGCCCTTAAATAGTGGCCCGGTAATCTCAATTGGAAAAAATTCTGGTCTCTTTTATTTAGCGTCCCCTCCCTAATGTTAAGATAATGGGCATAAATGGATTTAGAAAGATTTCCACTGAGCAAAAGCCCCTTTGATCTCAAAAAAAAAAAACAAAAAAAAAGACGTTCAGGTGCAATCCTGAAGAAACTGTCAATGATTTAATGATCTATCGATGAATTAATTTGGCACTATACCAGGACGTTATTAATGCAAATAAGAGACGCCCCTCCCAGTCCTCCCTGTCCGTTGCATTTTACCCAAAAGAGAAGCTGTGGCATTATACAAACTGAACTCTGCTCGTAATAGTAATTGATCACTCACAGTGGAATCAAGGACTTCTGAAAACCCTCTGAAAGTCCTCAGACATACAGATATCGATAGGTTGTGTTCATTTTGAAGTTCCCCTTAAATTTAAACTGGGCCAACAAGGAACCAACTCCAGGAATGTGGCTGTTGGACAACAGTGGAACTAATGGCCACTACGGCAGACGAGGTTTGTAGTAATTCTTTCGAATGGGTGAAAGATTTAGGCCCCATTTATATGGTATCGGGTACCCGAGACAACCCTCCGCCAGGGGCAACTTTGTCGAGCGTTTACATATGAAAACGTTGTCCCTGTAAGCCGAGTCAAAGTTGAACCTACGGGATTATTGATAACCCTTATTGAACAATCAAGTGCGCAGATATATCCCTCTTTCTTTGAGTTTTCCTCGCTCAGTCAGGTACGGTAAACCTCAGGGGCAAGCACTTTGCCTTGCCTTGCGAAATGTCTAGATTTAGGATTTAAAGCAGAAATTCGTATCAAAGAAGTGAAAATTAACCTGCAAACCCCACTTCCATCGAATGACCGAGGAAAACTCAAAGAAAGAGGGATATTTGCACATTTGAGTTTTTAAAATAACGGCTCTGAATAATCATGCGGGGTCAATTTTGAGTCAGACTATAGAGACAACGTTTTGACATCTACTTGGGGGACCTGGGGGTATTCACTAGAGCCTGTAGCCTCGCCCGAAGGCTTCGTCGGTAAGGGGTCGGGGACAGGCGACACTGGGAACGAGAAAATCCGGATGTTTCGTGCCGGCTTACACGACGAACTACCCGGCTCAAATAAAATACTACCAAAATACTTTCTCTTGCTGCGTTTCGACCTCCGACTTTTGTGGGAGCTAGGTTGCTACTGTTTGCGTCCTCTAAGGTCCGTTTTTGCACTGCTACGGTAATAATGACCTCGGCAAAGGAACACTTCAAACGACTTGCCACAAGCGTACTTCCGAGGAACTACAAACTGACGTTGAAGCCAAATCTTACGGAATTCACCTTCACCGAGGAAGAAGTTATCGATGTGGAGGTATGATAAAAGCATTAAGTAAACGGAAACGACCTCAATTACTCTCGAAGATTTGCATCTTTATATTTTAGCTTCTGTTTTTTCCGTGTTTTTTTTTTTTTTTTTTTTGTCGTTCTTACCCACATGAGTGTGTTGCATGCGGTGGGGTGCGAGGTAGGGAGTTGATGGGGAGTGGGGAGTAGTCCAGGAGGGACATCCCTTGACTTAAGGTGGCTCCCTATAGTTTTACGATCGCACGCGCGCTGAGGACGAAAGCTCAAGTAATCTACGCGCGCTCGAAGGAAAACATCACTGTTTTTCAATATTTCATTAGGGTTTCAACAAAACACTGACCCCCAGTCAACTGACCCCCTACTGACCCCTCTACTGACCCCCTATAAAACCAATGGGAAAAGGAAAATTAAAAAAGCCCAGAACTATCAATGGGACCGATTCAAGTTCATCAATAAATTTAGCTTACCTGAAACTTCCAAGATGGCAGATGCGTTGCAGATTTCTGACCCCCTTGTTCTCCTTTGACTGTTTAGTGGAGGTTTTGTTGACGGAACATCGAGCACGGAATAAGCTTGAAAATCATCAAATATTGTTTTCGTACGAATTGGGAAATTAAGCAAAGAGAAACGCCGACAAATGAGCAGGCTCGTGAAAGGCTCGTGATGGACTGCTCATGCAAGCAACACGAACACGCGTGTAAACCTCAACCGGAAGACCTTTCGCCTTGTTTTCGCATTTTAAGAACTGTGGTAACTGTAGTATACACCATTTGGACAAGCCCGGTGGATTACTTTCTCCTTGGTGAATAAGAGGCAAATCATTGAAAAACAGTAATGCCACTTACCGTCCATGACTAAAGCCATGAGCAACGTAGTTTGTGCATGCGGAAGGCGAGGGACCTGGGGCTACAAGGCTGCCAAAATAAACTTCCGGTTGATGTAATTGTGTGCATGTTCGTGTCGCTCGCGGTTAGTCGCGTACGTGTTAATTTGCCAGAATTTCCTTCAGTTGCTATTAATTTTTCATTGGTTAATTTTCTAATGGGTACAAATACCATATTTGATGATATTCCAACTTATTCTGTGCTCGATTTTCTGTGACAAATCCTTCAGTCAAATGAGAAGGGAGTCGGAAATCCGCAACGCGTCCGCCATCTTGGAAGTTTCAGGTATGCTAAATTTATTGACGAACTTGAATCGGCCCACTGATAGTTCTGGGCTTTTTTAATTTTCATTTCCCCGTTGATTTTATAGGGGGTCAGTACGGGAGTCAGTTGACCAGGGGTCAGTGTTTTGTCGAAACCCAACTTATCTAACCTTTTATGCGTATTGTATTTTATTCATAGGATGGAGTAAAATTGGTAATTCCTCATGTACTATATAATCCCTGGCATCCTTACATGAAGAAAAAAAGAAAGGAAAAACTGTGAAGAAGAACCCTGGCTTACAAGATACATGTATGTATTTATGACTATTTAGGGGACCATGGAGACTTTTTAAGATTTATTTTTGTAAGAGCTATTGAAAAATTATAATGGCAAGCAAATCTTGGCATTTCCCTAGTCAGTCTCTATATATTTTATATATAAACAAGGTTATTTGCAGATCTGTTTTCAGAGTGCTCAATAGTAAACTAGAGCATGATTTTAACAGATGACGAACTGAGCAACTGTAGATTTGACTTGGCATTTTATTACTATTTAGTTTCATGTTACACAACTTCTGTACAGCACTTTCAGGTAAAATTGCAAAATGCGAAGTTACATTATTCAACTGATTTGAAATACACATTCAACCGTTGGAAATATGATAGCTACAATCAGTGAATGCTTTTACAAAACAATGGAAAGGTGGAAAAAATGGATCACATTTTGAAACAAAAGAAACACACTTGAAAAGAGGGTCACACTTGGAAAGATGGGTTTCACGTGGAAAAATAAATCACAGTTGGAAAAACAGGTCACTGTTGAAAAATGGGTCACACTTGGAAAAATGGGTCACACCTGGAAAAATGGGTCAGCCTTGGAAAAAAGGTCAAGCTTGGGAAAAAGGGTTAAAATTGGAAAAATGGGTCACGCTTAGAAAACTGGGTCACACTTGGAAAAATGGGTCGGATTTGAAAACAATGGGGCATACTTGGAAAAAGAGTCAAACTTTAAAAACTGGGTCACACTAAGAAAAATCGGTCACACTTTGAAAAATGGGCCACGCTAGAAAAAATTGGTCTCACTGGGAAAAGAGGGGCACACTTGAAAAAATGGGTCAAACTTAGAAAAATGGGTCACACTTGTAAAAAGGTTTCACACTTGGAAAGTTGGATTACACTTAGAAAAATGGGTAAAACTTGGACAAATGATTTACACTTGGAAAAATGGTTCACACTTGAAAAAAAGGGTCACACTTGGAAAATTTGGTCACAGTTGGAAAAAAGTGTCACACTTGCAGAAATGGGTCACTCTTGGAAAAAATGGGTCACACTTCGAAAAATGGGTCTCTCTAGCAAAAATGGGTCACACTTGTCAGAGTTGGTCACAATAAGAAAAATGGGTCACAGTTAACAAAACGGGTCACACTTGGAAAAGTGGGTCACACTTGGAAAAAAGGGGACATACCTGGAAAAAAGGAAGTAATGACTTTGCGCTAGTGAATCGCGAAACTCAGGAGGGGTCTAGTTTTAATCCAAGCCAACTTAACCGCAGGGTAAAAATAATTTGATGCTTCTTGATAAGAAACGTAATGAAGATGGCATCTACCTGTCAACGGAATCATTCCGAAAACAAACTGAAATGTAGTGGTGCTATCAAACTGATTGCCAACAACTACTTGCAACGAAAACTGACCATAAACTGGTTGTTTCCAAACAATTTACGCTATTTCGTTAAAAATGGCGCTGAAAATGCAGACGTTCGACGAAAACATCTCAAAGGAAGGCACTCTTGAAACCACATGGCACCCAAGATTATGAAATGCGTTCTGCGAACACACACACACACACACACACACACGCACACAAAGTTTCACAAATTTGTTCCTGCAACAAATGTTTCTGATTATGAAAAGATTAAGAAGTCTAGAGAAATATGGCTAGGCATACGCTGCTTCCAAGTTTATGCAAGGAAGTCCTGGAAAATGTATGCTAAGCTTCAATAATACCTTTTGGATTAAACTGTTTTCAATTTCGTGTTTAACGGTTTTATTGCTTTAAAACATGAAAAATTGTAAAACTAATCAAATTCCTCAGAAGTCGATCAGTTGTTTTGCCGAAAATGGTTATTCCAACCAGCTTATTTCCACGGTGCTTATTTCCAAAGCCAAATTTCAAAACAGTTTCCGATTTACTTCAAAGAACCAACCCGTGGAAAGTGAATATTTCAGATAAGTAGTAGTAGTAGACAGAAGTCTTTTGATACCACTATTTGTGCAATAATTATCGTATTAGCTTGAAATATAACTATAGCTTGACAACCTTCATTTTCGTTATATATATGTGTTAAGTTGTTTCAATGGTCACGTTTCGTCATCTTGGAGCTCAGTTTAAATCACGAGCTGATTTCCCAAGCGAAACAATTGATTAGTAGCAGATGCTAGTTTCGGTAACAAAAGTATAGCACCGGAGTGAGTTGTTAGCGCTAACCCACTGCCGGCCGGCCAGTGTGCAGAGAATGCCCCCTTAAGATGCCACCGTCAAAGCCCGTCTCGCACTAATGGTGTCATAACGCCATGTTGTGATGATGATGTAGCAGATGACAGACTTCCGTAGTGCACCCTACATCAAAGCCTTTTGTTAACAACTGTGTTCGTTGACCATAATTTTCCTGGACCAACATTAGCCTTACTGATTACTGAAATAAAAACTGCTATTTGAAAACCTAAGTTAAATATTTACATAGATCTACAAAAGGCTACTGTTTATAGCGATTGCTTATTATGTATATGTATCATAACTGGTCACCTGAAATAACCACTTTTCAACTAACAAACGACTTGGCTCTTTGTAATACATCGGAAATTTTTAAGAAATTGGGTTTCGAAAATAAGAACGTTAACCTTAGCAACAAGTTGGTTGAAAACCATTTTGGGGAATAAAAACAAATCGTCCATCAAGGAATTTAGTAAGTCGTCTTTGTAAAACTTAAAAAGACAATTTTATAGCTTTTTTAAAATTCTACTGAATGAAAGGTTTTGCTAATTCTAATTCACGGCCTTCTTTTATCTTCCGTTTGCACGTTTGTGTTCGAACAAGCTTTTAGCTTATAGACAATTGAATAAACGATAATCAAGCATTATTTGGATACCAATTTGCGCGTATTTTTAATGTTCGCTTGAGATGTTACTTTAGCGTAAAAATATCAGTTTTCGCAGTATTTAAGTTTTCTTTAAATCGTCATACTTTGTCCTTTTAGTTTGAAAGCTCAATTTTCACTAAAAACATTTCTGAACTAAAAGGCTATTAACTCCCCTAAAAAGAGATGACAAATTTGCCTGTTCGACCCTACTTAAGCTTCCCCACATTTTTGGTCATCTTTTGTTTACAACTGTAGTCTTTGAGCGTAATTTTCACACACAACATTAAACTTAAAATTGACGTTAGGAATGCAAGACTTCTTGTAAGACTTGACATTAACTCTGGATGACCTGAAATTTCTTAACGTTTTTGCCATAAGGACAAATTTTCGGTTTTTCCTGCACGGTGAAAAGTTTTCGTTAAGTAAATATTAAGAAGCCTACCCCAGACAAATGTAGCTGGGCATGCGCTGTTTTTCAGTCTCTAGACGTGCCGGCAGGTATTGGCAGTTGCAACTTGAGCTTTAATAATTTGACTTTTCAAATTTACAGCTGTCAATTTCGTATTCAAAAATTTTATCATTAGGCCTACTTAAATCAAGGTAAAGGAACAAACAACATTCAGTTCTCCACAAGGAACTAAGCTGTTGAGAGGTTTTGGACTATCTCGGAAGAGCACTTTAAGGGAAGACCTTCAAGGAGAAAATTTTAGCGCAGTGAGTATTCTTGTCACTAGATTTTACGTTACATTTTACATGTGTGTTCAATTTTAAGCCACCAGCTATTGGCAAACTGGGAGAATTCTGAGTTTCTTTCTGTAACTCACTCCATTTGGTTTCGCAGAATACAATAAGTCCGCATGAAACATTTTAAGAGAGCTCAAACAGAATCAAATTATGAATCCTTTGAATACGAAATTTTCGCCACAAAATACCGTTTTAAATCGTTTATTCAGGTTTTTTGGCTGCCATGACGCTAAATAAGGCTAAGTTTTGCTAAGAAAGCCTTTTTTAGCAAAAGGCGAGATTTTTGCGTTGCATGTTCTTTCTGGCTGCCGTGAAAAGTTGGATGTTAATTACGGGCAAAGCCTAGAAATGGACCTGAATCAATCATAGGCATAGTGGACCATTTTACCACCGTTTCTGCACCAAAACTGATAACGTTTTTCGATTTGCGACGTCAGAATGTCGTCGATATCGAAACCTGACCATTGTACGGAAAGGCCTAGCCTAGTTCTACCATCTGCTTATCGAGAATATCTGAAGACATTTAAATTGATGACGCCACAAGTGGTACAAAGAGCACGACCATTAATTACGCGTATATGCGTAATTGGGCCTCAAAACGAGGAAAAAAACCAGGAAATTAAAAACGAGGAAAAGCCTGAAAAACGATCGACGGGGACGCGAAAACAATGGCAGGACATTTTGCGGGTTGTTGAAAGAAGACATGAGCCACTAGGGGTGGCGAATGGTCCTTCAATAACCGTGGGTCTCGCAAAAGTTTCATCGAATTTCATGGGTCAAGCAGTTTCGGTTTTTAGCGGTTATGTGCGTCTCGCAGTCTCGATTTTAGATAAAGTTGTCTTGGAGTCTCAATTTTATCCAACGTTAAAAAAGTCTCGAAGTCCGGATGTTTTTTTGGTTGGTTTTTCAAATAACGTCTGAACTAGTAGTAATCAGAGATTATGAGAGTGCGTTCGACGCTCTCACTTTAATATATATATACCGTAAATAAATGATTTCACTAGTTGACTTTTAACCTTTGTCTATTGCTTAAATCAAATTTTTTTAGCAGCAACCGAGGTTTTATAGTCAGACACCTGTATGCATAGTGTCAAAGTGCATGCTAATGAAGAGGTCACGATTTGTTGATACGTTGCGTGACGCCGCCAGTTTCTGTAGACTCTTAAGTTTCATAGGATATTTAAATCACGTACATTATTCTATACTAGCATTTGCAATCGCGTGCTCGTTTATCGTAAACAAACTCCGTGCGACTAATTCGAGTATCTCCCCTAATGAATAAAGTAGTCTTATGGATCTTGCCTTCAGAGTACTTTTCCACCGATTCCAAACAATAAAATTTCGACCGGATAAAGACTGAGCTATCTGTCGCGACTGGAACTAATCAACAAATGCAATCAAAATGTAGCTGTTCCACGGTTATCATCCCAAAGCCAAGTCGTGTTAATAAACAAGGACAATTCCCTCAGATTTCGATAAATGCTACCGTCGAAGCGTTAAAAATTCGCCAAAGTCTAACGCTGAGAGCACATAATAGCGAAGCGTACGGCGACTGAAAGGAAAGAAGTCAAGGAAAGATCCATTGGAAAGACGAGCTCACATGGCCTGCTCACATACTCACATGTTCGCCACATGTCTTATCACATGTCTTAGCATTAAACGGTACCAGTTTACTGGACGTGAAATGCCCCTGCAAAAATCAAGCGGGGTGGCCATTTTGGTGTCCTTACAGGAATGTGTTTTTTTCGGCCTATAACCGTGCACAGGGAAACCAACCCTGGAAAGCCATTGGTAAAAATAAGGTTTGCGTTCCACTTCGTCGAACGCAATTAGAGAGTCTGATCATGAACGTCCCGCGGCCGCAATTAAACAACTTCAAAGTTTCGGTCTCGCAATTTAAAATGTCAAAATGTCTCGGACTTGCAAAGAAAAACACCAGTCTCACTTTCTCACAAACTCTTGCATTTACCATTCACAGGGGCGGAGTGTAGGGGGTGCGTACACCCTGAGATGAAGCCTTCCTCTTCATATTAGCTTTTAAAATTTGTTTACCTCACCAGTCAGTTATGCCATTCTTTAGTGGTGAATCCCACTCCTAAGAGAAATCCTGGATCCGCCCCTAGCCACTGTTGTAGCAATGTATAACCAAATTGATAGATCGCCCAGTTGTTAAATATTGTAAGCAGCATTTTCTCTGGTTTTCTTGAAGAATTAAACTAATTTTATGTTACGTTCCTTTGAAGGAATATGAAGTGCTTTGTTTTCTTCTTCATCTTTTTGGGTCTGGCGATGTCACTTCCTCAACCTGCTAACCGTGATCCTGAGGATCTGGAAAATCAGATGGCCGGTATGTGCATCATCTTACTGCTATAGCTAGTGGGCGTCTTCATGCATATGGGATTTTTGAAAGTGACACTGTATTTACTTTATCGTTGGGTACACAATAAATAGTAACACTTGCTAATCATTTCCCTTGCTAATGTATAATAAGGATGATACGAAAAGAGATATGTACACGCTGTACGAATCACGGATTTCGATGCATATGGCTGTTGTTTAGTTCCTTTTTAAGTAAACAACTTTGAAAATCCCGCGATGTGCAAAGGGAACTCTGGGTTTTATTCATTTTCAATATCCTCTTTTTCACAGAGCAATAGTCTGAATCTCATTGTATTAATTTGCCTAAAGGTATCTTTTTTTGTTTTGTACATAACCAGTAAAACGTTTTGTTTTGAGCTCCTTTTAACAAGAATAGTCAAAAGGCTGGCGATGTTCAAGGAAAATTGTAGATTTAATTCCGCTGTAATGTGCCTTTTGTTGTGCAGAAGCAAAACTGAACGAACCAGAACACTATCATTTCATCATTTATTGCCTTGAAAAATTATATATTAGTTACAGTAATTTAAACAGGGCAAGAAGATCTTCAAAAGGCCATCAAGGGGTAGGCCAATGCGATTTTCAATATCTTTTCAATTGTGTATGTGCGGTTTGGCCAATTCAGTATGTTTTTTTAAAAAAAATTCTATACTCCTTTTCTGGGAAAGCTCGTTTTACCGGTGATAGAGACTAGGAGAGAATTTCAAAGTTCCTTTTTGACATGCATGCTTCGTATTGACAAAAAAATAAATAAAAAATAAGAATAACAAAAAAATCCTTTCACCACCTCCTCCCCACCCCCTCCCCCACCCCAGCCTAAAGCTCAAGAAAAACTGTGGGTTTATTTCATTGTAATATTCAGAACTGGAGGAGTCTGGCCGACGTGAGATGACCTTTGACGCCCCCGCTGGCAATGTTGGCCAACAGGGAACCAACCCAGGGAATGTTCCTGTTGGAGATCAATGGAACAGGAAACGTCAGATCTGTCATTGGCACTGGGCTTGTGTTGGGAAGTAGTTCTGGGAGTGTTGCTGTTGGACATCAATGGAACGGAAAACGTCAGATGTAGTTTGGGGCAACGATTTCAATAGAGGTTTCAATTGAACGGCCGAAAATGCTTGTAGTGTAGTAATCGTTTAATGTGGGTTTACCTAATGGAAGCAATAATTGTAGAAGTAGTAAGAAAATAAAGGTGTTTGAAAAGCGGTTTTACTGTTTGCTGATGAGCCACCCATTCATTAGTCTTGAGGGAATTTTTTGCATCGATGTAAAGGCTCCGAGAATGTTGAAACTTGATCCAAGAGTACTACGTGACTCAGCAAGCGAATCTTATGTTAAAGTGCACCTAACCCCAAAATTTTTTTTTCGCTAAAACGAATCTAGACTTTATGCGAAGCATTTGGGCGAAGAAATTTTTGAATTTGGTTGAATCCTCGATTTTCTATGCCCTTTCAAAGTCGCGCTTGAAGGTTTCACGACCGCGTTTTAGGGAGTCTGGGGCGGCGGTACCTGATGAGGTCTACCCAGGAACCAAACACAATGGCGCCTCAGTCAACTCTCTGTATTTGCTCGAGAAAATGGAACACAAAACTAATCGTTCCGATGTATTTTGGGACTAAAACGTCCAAGTTTTGTCTCAGAATCATTTCTTTTTCGTCACTGGAGTCAGAGTTAAGTTTCGATTCGGAAGATTCCGAAATAAACTTCGATCGAGCACGTTCGACAACTGTGAACTCACTGCTTAAGAGCTTTGAGAGCAATTTACAATATTTCAAGCGACGAAGGGGAAGACTTCTTTGCGGACGAGTTGCTTGTATATTAGGAATGGAAAGCTAGATACGAAGTGGAGGAGCAGGCAAACGAAAAGCAGGAAAGAAAACTCAAGGACTGCTTTGGATGGTAATTTCGTCAACTAAACATAAGATTCCCACGCGTGTTTATAGCCCGTTTACATTTGTCCTTAGCAAGAATGTATTTTATCAAGGTGTGATTGTTCTGTTAAATCCAGCTTGTGTTTTACTTTCAGTTGAATGCTTCATGTTTATAAGAGCGACGTACGTGTCGCAGTTTTCGAGACTTGATGACCTCCAAAACATTGGCTTCGATCGATTGAAAATCGTATTGTTTGGACCTGTATTTTTGAAGCTGCGGGAAGCAAGGCGGAAGGAAACATTTCATACAATTACCGATTTCACATTGTCACACGTTTTAAGTCGTAACTCTAAATAACCAATGTAAATTGTTCTCAAAGTTTGCAGCGAAATTCGTCGGATAAGCGAAAAGGATGTGTTCCCTAAGCGGTCCGCACATGTTACGCGGTCATATTTTCGACGCTATATCACAGAATCTTTGTCGCACTGCTGATTTCCAAACCTTCGAAAAACTTTGTGAGTCTAATAATTTTGTTATCATGTAATTCTAAAGAATCAATCTTCGACTTTCATCTAAATCGAAAGAGAAATAAGTGTTGGTTAGCGGCGTACAGTTGCGATCTATTTCCATATCAGCATAACGCTTCTTGATCATGATCGGATCACACAACTTTGTATGTTATAAATACTGCGGGATTGGAAGATATAGGTTGTAGGTAGTATTTCTACAGATTGCTGGTTAGCTTTAAGCAGAAAATTTATGAAAATAGCGTTCGAAAGTCTGCGGAACAAATTCCAGTGAGAGTTCTTCAATGGTTCTCACAGATTCAGTTCGCTTGTTTCGGTTCGACAAAATCAACCATCGTTTACGTCTTTGTTGCACCATTACCCGATCATCGTCAGTTAATTGTACAGTATATCTTTCTTTAAATCTGGAATATTGCTGCAACAGCCGATAGCACCTCTGGAAGGCGTTTCTGCGCACTTTTCGAATGTGTATTGCACCATCCTGAAGGAAATGAGAGGACGTGAGATATCCAACCTTCCTGGGTAGACGTCACAAGAGCCGCTAGACCCATTCTCCTCAAACTCGGTCGTGAAACAAAATGGCGGTGTTTTGGAGCTATTTTCGAGATTTCGTCGGGGCACAGAAAATCGAGGATTTAACGGAATCCAAAAATTTTTTCGCAGAACTATTTCAAATAACAAGGAGATTCGTTTTAGCGAAAAAAATTTTTTGGGGTTAGGTGCACTTTAAGCTTGTTGTGTCTCACGAAATGATCTAGCTCTAGTACATCACAAACTTAAGAGAGAATGTCCCCGAAGACCGCGTGAAATTTTTTTTACACAAAATTGATTTCCCTCATCTCTCGCTCAGAGATACCCCATGATGAGTTAATAAACGTAGTATATTTGTTTTGTTCAGATCTACATTTGTTTTCCAAAAAAATTGCAAAAATTCTACATGATGCCAACCGCTACAAAATGGTGGACATTAGTGCGCCGAGTATCAACACAAAGAACTTCGCTCCTGAAAAGTGCAAAATCAAGTTCGCTTTTCTTCTTTTTGTGTATTTGTATGGGAGGTATTGGCAAATTATTTAACCGAAAACCAGGATTTTTCGTCTAATTTTGAATTCACGGCACGTGTTTAAAAATCAATTTTTTATGGTTTCAAAATCTAATTTTGGAGCATTTTTTCAAGACACGTTTTCCCTATGCGGTATAACTCCTTATTAAATCCATTTTGAAATCACTGGTTATTCTTGCAATCTGATTGGCTCTCGGCGGTGCGATTTATTCACGAATCGCACTATTTTTTGCTCTAAATTGCATCTTTTTCTCAGCCAATGAGAATGGGCCAGTAAAACAAAACAACCAATCAGATTTCAAGATTAGTTT
Source organism: Orbicella faveolata (assembly GCF_042242905.1). Taxonomy (NCBI): domain Eukaryota; kingdom Metazoa; phylum Cnidaria; class Anthozoa; order Scleractinia; family Merulinidae; genus Orbicella; species Orbicella faveolata. Next base: position 4,122,576 of record NW_028301555.1, read on the forward strand.
AAAGTAATCAATAAAATTTCAGGAAATTGAAAGGCAAAAAGCCATTGTGTGGAGAATTTTGCAACTACTATTGCCAAAACTTTGTTGTAATTGCTGTTTTTTTCCAAAAAAAATTGACGAATTTAATTAATTACAGTTTCTGAATAACGATTATGGGCTCCTTCAGGCTGAAGACCTACTTTAATGGAAGTTCCCAACTTTCAGTGTCCATTTTGACGAATATTTTGGCGATTTTTGTTGAACATCTGCTCAAGATCCGTATGATAACGAGTCCAGGAAAACATAAACAAACGACAACCACACAACAACAAATTCAGAGCCATCTCAAGAGGGTAGATGTTTCCAGGTTTCTGGTAGTTTGAAACGATGCAACAAAAGAGCTCAACTCAGTCGCTGTGAATAAACATAGTCAAAATACGCCCCGCTCCACAAAACAGTGAATGAATGAACGTCTTACGAAGCTGGTACTAGTCCCGCCATCTTGGAAATATCTTGAAACAAATGGCGCCGCAAGAACTTGACAAGGTCCTGAGTATTGCGTCCTTCGCCGAGGTCACAAAAAGAAACGGAGATGATAACGAGCTGGATCCCTTATAATCATGCCATTAAACGGTGTGGAAGAAAAAACGTACCATCCACTGGGCATCGTGCACTCGAGGGAGTTCAAAAGAAATCCATCGCAGAATTACGCAGAATGCACCCTCAAATTTCTTCTCCAAAGACAATGAAAAGTCTCAACCCCAACCACAGAAGAAAGAAAGGCCTTCCATCATTGATTCAGGCGACGGGAATTGAAGTCTACCTGAAGTAGACTATTTTCGTTCTGAATTCAAACTGCTTGTTTCTTTGTCATGCTCGGATGAGTTTTCGTTACATGACATCGTTTTGCATACTAAATGAGACATAAAGGCGTTTCCGGTTCCGCTTTTTTTTTTAACAAACCGGCTACTGGAAAAAAACACCAAAACTCTAAAAATTACGGCGATAAAATTGTGCGATTTCAAAATGGATCTAATAAAGTGGCACTTGAACTTCGTGTCGGACAATTTTGGTCTGAAATCACGCGTATGATTTCAGACCAAATTGCACTCCACTCAGTTCAATTACCATTATGAATCACTTGAGATTAAAGTGGTGATTAGTGAAAATGTTCTTCTTTTCAAGGATATAAAGATTAGTTTGGGACTTTTAATTACTGTACGGAAAATGCATGCGCTATTTCGGGAAAATCGCTACCTCGAGGTGTCAACAACTGCAAATAATCGAATTAGGGTCTGCTGTCGAACCCAAAATTCCAAGAAAATCTTAGTTCTTAGCATCCTATTCAATAAAAATCAATATTATAAGCTCACCTTGTAAATCGAGTGGCTGTAGATGGGGTTTTATCCCTATTTTCTCACCCAAACTGTTATCATCGCATCGACCATGTTTTGCCAAATGACACAATAAACAGGGGTACCGAACGGCTCTTGCACGAAACATCGTAGTTCTTGTCAGATTTAACCATATTTGAAATTCATACGGCTATAGTAATTGAGATAACTTGACTGCATGATACAGAACGACGATTCAATTATTGATAGTTGCAGGTAACCAAATTTTGAAGCCCGAAGACGCGCAATTAGCAGAGTCTAGTCCAAGGTGATAGGTCGCTTATCTTTGTCACACAATGAAGCTAAGTGCACAGGACACCCAATAAAACCAAGAATTCTATGGTAGTATGACTTCGTCTACATGTATCGGCTTGAAACTAAACCTCTGAGCTGAGATAGATACTAGATATCTGGACATCTTTTTGTATGATAAGATTATGCAATTCCGCTCAATTTTACGTTTTCACATGTTTGAGAACATGATATAAATCATGAAATGCTTTGATTGAATTGCTGTTTTTCAGTGTCACGTCATTCAAAATAGATCAAAATAAAAATAAAAACCGTTCCATAGATAAAGTCCAGAATCTGAGAAAACAAAGAAAGTAAATATGCAAAGACTCTCGCCAAGATTCAGGTCACAGCAATTTTTCTTATGCAAGATATGCGGAGAAACCTTTTACTCAGATTTTTGGAGATTTGTATCGAGACGCAATGCTAGTGCCCATCCTGATGGGCATTTTCACTGAGTTTTGCTACAAAAGGGTGAATTTATCTCTCGAGGAACCCAAAAACATTAAAATAATACTTTTTCTAATACAAGAACTGTTCATATAGCCAAATTACCCGAATTAAGTCATTTTTAACCAACATGGCAGCTCTCTCGGCCGTCATGTAAATGCCGCGTCACACAAAAGCTTAGAATTTCAAGCGTGGTCTATCACAAATCCAAGAACCCATTCGGAGCAAAAATTTGTATTAATATTAGTTTTCACCTGCTCTCATACATCATTGAAATAAAATGTCGGGAGGTTCAATAGTTTTGTAGTTTGAATTTTAGAGACTTCCGGTGTGTGTGTGTGTGTGTGTGTGAGAGAGAGAGAGAGAGAGAGAGAGAGAGAGAGAGAGAGAGAGAGAGAGAGAGAGAGAGAGAGAGAGAGAGAGAGAGAGAGAGAGTCAGTCAGTCATCTGCTTGTTGATACCCAGCCGCAATTTTGGCTGTTTTCCCGCCGTTTGGTTGATGTCCCGTCTTGTGGTTGATTTCCCGCCCCGTTTATGGCTGATGCCCCGCCGTTGGTTGATTTCCCGCCTTGATGTGTGGTTGATATCACGCCGCGTGGTTGATGTCCCGCCAGGTGGTTGATTTCCCGCCCTTTTTATGGCACCATAATTGTTGATGGAGTAAAATGCTGTAGGATTTATCAGTTTTAACGGTAATTATTGGCTTTCATTTTATGTGCGTAGATTAATGTTCCAACAATAGCATTATGTACTTTTAAGATTATTTTTTTAGTCGTTTTATATTTTTTTTCGTCTTTAAACTTTCAGCAGGTTCTCTCAGTAATCACCTCAGAAAGTACGTCAAAGGTTAAATATTTAGTGTGTGATCGACTACGAAAATTTGATAAAACAATTAAGAATGCTCTTCCAGTCTCATATAACCCTCGGTGGCCACCTGAACCATTTCTTTAAAGTGGTAAGGTTGATATTTTCATTACAAAATGAAAATTACCGGACTCTTATTGCTGGCTTTCACTATCACTTTATCAAAATAGCCCTCTTTTTCAGAGGGTATTTGAAGCAACCAACCCAATTTACTGTTGCCAGGAAGAGAGAAATACAGCTCAGAAGGTCAACAAGGTGGGATTTTAAATCCCAATGCAACAATGCATCAGCAACTTATTATATTACGTCGTCGAAAAGTGGGACATTCACGAACACATGGCTATTACGATATAGGCCATATCAAAAAGAAGTGTGCCTGAGGTCACCAACTACTGAAAACGTCCCTTGGCTTGGATCACGCGTCAGTAACTACAAAATCAGACACCAAGTCGGCAAATTCAGCAAAGCTTGACTAGGAGGACCATAAGCACCATGAAGAAGAATCAGAGCTAATTATTCGTGACGAATGACTCTCCAGTAGCCAAGTAGAAGTCATCGAAATGCTGTTTTCCAGCCAAATAATTTCTCAGGCCCAAATCACGTTGGACATTGTGAGAAAAATCATGGCCGAACACATGCCGGGATTTAAGCAAATTTGCAGATGATTCTAAGATGATCGAGGGAGCCTATGACAAAGTGGCCTACCAGGTAATATCACAACATGGTATTACCATCGAAGAAACCTGAACCATCGTCGAGCAGAACAGAAGCATGGTTTAACAGCATAACTGAAGTGGAATCTGTGTCTGCTGTCACTAACTACCAACCAAAACCGAAATGGAATAAGCCAGATGAAAACTACGTTGAAAACTTCTTTGGAAAATATTCTGTGCGCCCAAACAAAGAAAAGCTGAAGTCGTTATTCCACGCCAATAACGGCCTCAAGGAAATCCTTAACAGAAAAGACGGTGACTTTGAGCCCTGCTGCAACAAAGTGAAATACATGTTCGAAAAGGGGGCCAACAAATAGAGAAGTTGAAATTAAAGGTCATGTTTGCTTTCAAGTGACCACATATGAACTGTGGACGGTCTTAAAATTACAAGCCCGACAAAAGGATGGACCCTTTCGAGCTAGAAACAGAGAACATTGTTTAAAAACTGTGTACGGTCATTTACAAGTCATTTCAGGCGTAAAATGTACGGTCGTAGAATTATGAAACCAAAGCAAACACAAGAAACAGGAGGGATATGAAGCGTAGCGCGGACATGAAAAAATCACAACGGTTGAAAAACGGTGTACAGTCAATTTCAAACCCTTTAAGTAACGGTCCATAGAAGAAGAATAGTGCCACGCGGCAAGGAATGCGAAAAGGTGCTAACTTTTGCGCAACTTTGCTATTGCTGTATCATTCTTCCGATTGGCTCAATCGACAAACTCTAGCAAAACTTGAGGTAGCTGTATATTTATTTACGCGTAATTGATCAACGATCTTCTTTTCAACTAAACCTCTTCTGAGTCTAAACACTACAGTAATCCTATGTGGGGAACATTGGAAAATTGGAAGCTTTTGTTGTCTTTGTTTACGACTGTTTTGATTGGTTGAATGTTTTAACACAAAGGAAACTACCTTTCAAAATAGAGTTTAAATACATTTTATTTCATAAACCTGCTTTTCATCGGTTGATACATTCTCCGTATGAAAACACAACCGTTTCAATGTGGGGAAAGCGCGTTGTCGCACAACAATAGAAAATGCTAAAGTTCATACGTGGATCAATACTTAAAGTGTACGGTCATTAAACTACAATAGCAAACAAAACCAAAAAAACAAGAAATACTATAAAGAATAGAACAGTCATTGATGTAGCGTGAAGTATGAGTGTAGAACGGCTGTCGAAAAAATGACTATAGTTTCAAAGCGGTGCACGATCATTTACAAATCGTTTAAAGTTTACTGCGTACGGTCAAATAATTATGAAAACAAAACGAAAAAAAAACAAACAAACAAACAAAAAAAGGAGTACGGTCATCAAAATAATTATCATTGATAATAGCTTTAAAACAGTTTAAAATGTTCGGTGTGTAGTCAGGCATGTTAAAAATTGGTAAAAAAGGAAAGGAATTAAATGGTTGTCACTGGCTAAAAATATGGTTATCGGACGTTTCGGCCACTACTGTTGTCTTCTTCAGCAAAAGATGGAAAATGCAAATGTTAAACGACGTCCTGCTAGAATATGTAATAGATGTGTGATAAAACTAAATGAGCAATAGTCTCTAGAGTATTCTTAATGAGTGTAAAAATTCTTAATGCCATTGTACACGTTCGGTAGCGCTATGTGTTCGTTTATAGCGTTCCTGTCTCGCAAGGAATGCCAAGCTTCAAGAATTAGTCTTTGTTTCCATACTGATGATCTGTCGACAATTTCAACGTTCTCCAAATCTATTTGGTGACCGTTGAGCATATGGTGTTTGGCCAATAAAGAGTTTTTGTCCAATGTTGCTATAGCCTTTGCGTGTTCTTTCATACGTGTTTTTAACGCGCGTGATAACTGACCAACATAAACACAGTCACAATCTTTACATTTGATATTGTAAACAATGCCTCTGGAAGCCTCTTTCTCGATCTTGTCTTTAGGTTTTTTGAGTATGTTCGAGATGGTACGAATAGGTTTATGGGCGACCTTGATATTGAAACCTCGAAGAACGTTTGCGACTCTTTCGGAAAAACCTTTGGCGTAGGGGAGGATGACAAACCACGATGGTCGGTATCATTCGTTTCTTGTTGTCTACTCAGTTGGCGGCCATTGTGAATGAAATTTGCAGGGTAGTTATTAGTGGCAAGGACTTTCGTTACTCGTTTAGTTTCCCGTGAAACTTCCTCCTCCGTGGAAGGAATGTTCCTTGCGCGATCCATGAGAGTGCGCACGACCGAGTGTTTATGCTGAGGATGGTGGTGTGATTTGAAATCAAGGTAACGGTCGGTGTTAGTAGCTTTCCTGTAAACAGACACAGCGATCGAGCCATCGTCTTGTCTGGTTGTTTTTGTATCGAGAAAGGCAATGGAACCTTCTGATTCTATCTCGATTGTCGAGATAGAATCAGTAACGAAAGCAACGAAAGCCCTTGCCACTAATAACTACCCTGCAAATTTCATTCACAATGACCGCCAACTGAGTAGACAACAAGAAACGAATGATACCGACCATCGTGGTTTTGTCATCCTCCCCTACGCCAAAGGTTTTCCCGAAAGAGTCGCAAACGTTCTTCGAGGTTTCAATATCAAGGTCGCCCATAAACCTATTCGTACCATCTCGAACATACTCAAAAAACCTAAAGACAAGATCGAGAAAGAGGCTTCCAGAGGCATTGTTTACAATATCAAATGTAAAGATTGTGACTGTGTTTATGTTGGTCAGTCATCACGCGCGTTAAAAACACGTATGAAAGAACACGCAAAGGCTATAGCAACATTGGACAAAAACTCTTTATTGGCCAAACACCATATGCTCAACGGTCACCAAATAGATTTGGAGAACGTTGAAATTGTCGACAGATCATCAGTATGGAAACAAAGACTAATTCTTGAAGCTTGGCATTCCTTGCGAGACAGGAACGCTATAAACGAACACATAGCGCTACCGAACGTGTACAATGGCATTAAGAATTTTTACACTCATTAAGAATACTCTAGAGACTATTGCTCATTTAGTTTTATCACACATCTATTACATATTCTAGCAGGACGTCGTTTAACATTTGCATTTTCCATCTTTTGCTGAAGAAGACAACAGTAGTGGCCGAAACGTCCGATAACCATATTTTTAGCCAGTGACAACCATTTAATTCCTTTCCTTTTTTACCAATTTTTAGCTTTAAAACAGTTTACAGTCATTTCCAAACTCGTTTAGGTGTAAGGTCATTAAACTACAATACCAACTTGAACCAAAAAAAAAAACAGGAAATACTATGAAGTTTAGAACAGTTGTAGAGTTTTTCTAAAAAATAGTACAACCATTAAAGTAAGTAAAATTACATTATACGGTTGTAAAATTACCAAACACATGTAAAATAATGATATGTGTGTAGGATTCTGAAATGACCTAAACAACTTTGGTATAAAGACACTTGTTATTTGTTCGGGATAAAACACGAGCTAAGGTACAAATTTCTAGGGAGTACCCTCTTAAATTTCTTCAGATATACTCCCTGCGTTATGTTGATAATTTTAACCTGTGTCGTTTTGTTTGATTTTATTGTAATGGCATGTTAAAATATGGGGATTCCAAATGAACATATTATTGTTGTTGCTGTTTTCCCTACTCGATCGACCGTCTTGTTTGTCTTCATGCATGCTACACCAAGTATATAAGTCAGCTTACAAATGCTGTTTAACTTGTAAAATATGTAGCTTAAAACCACATTAATTGAAATTTGGCACAATACCTCAGCATCATATGACAATGAGTGTCAAGTAACTTCAATTGAATGAATAGTCTATTTATTTTCTCTTTGATATTTTTTGTGTATAAGAGGGTCTCAATGAGGTGGGGTACCTTCAGTGACGGTTACTGTAAATCCTCGAATTAGTGCCCGGGGCGCTTATTTGAAATTTAGGAGAAGACGGGCGGCACTTATTCGAGGGAGGCGCTTAATCGAGGAGGGGCCCTTATTCAATTTTTCCCAAATCGTGGCCTGGCATGATCATTGTTTTAATACATCATCTGCGCGTAAACAACAGCATAAGCTGCTTATCAACACAAAAAGCTGATCTTAAACTTTAAATCGCAGCACCGTTAATACTTGTAAGTTTTTTCCGAACTTAACGTGTTCACAAACTGAAACAATGCACAAATCTAATACTACACGACGAAAACTATACATCCTTTGTTGTCTCATTATTCGTCCACAAGATGGGGGAAGGGGAGGGGACGCTTATTCGAGGGGGGAGGGGGCGCTTATTTTAAATTTTGGCCGATAGGAGGGGCGCTTATTCGAAGGGGGCGCTTATTCGAGGGGGCGCTAATTCGAGGATTTACGGTAAAAGTTAAAAATATTGTTTTTTCGACGGTTGACAGTGAACAAATTCGGGCATTTGGCGTTTAACGGCTTATTGTGGAAAGCTATTGACGGTTGATAGTAAAGTATTAATACTTATTTTCCTTTTCAATGGCTGACGGGTAACCCTTCTAAAACCCTTGGATAAGGCCTGCTCCTTGTGCTTACTAACAACCTAACGGCAAGATCAGGCAAACGCCAAATGACCTTACAATTGATATTTTATGTCCAGTGTGAACAACGCAGTGTTAGAATGAATATATATTGGAACGTCGCTGGCAATGAAACAAAAGATACAGAGGTTATAACTTATACTTACTGTTAATTGGGCAACATAGTTTGCCTATTTTGTTCTTTACACTCAGCGATCAATTTTGAATACCCATTTGAATCACTGATTTCCTTGATCTACTCAAGTAATCTCCATTGCCATTGCCATAAAACAATACATTTTCAAAAAGAAACATCAAGGTTAGTGCAATTCTAGCCTTAAAAACGTTAATCTAACAAAAAGTACGCATTTTGGTTGATTTCCTGCCACATTTAGCCATTGCACTTAAAAACCGGCCAAAATATGCAATTTCTATGCACTTTTACACTCTGGTATAAATTTTCAACCACATTGGTTAGAAGTAGCAAGTTTTATTTTGATTTGAAGCCGTCGTGTTTGATTTCCCGCAGCGAAAAAAAATTGACTCTTTGCAATTCAAAGTATCGCAACTTACTTGAAATTTCTTAAAATTGGCTGAAACTTTTCTCATAATTGCTTTAACACATTATAAGTATGTGTGAATTTATTTAGCTTATTCCCTCGTAAACGGCTGAAGTGACATTAATTCTTGTCAGTGTGGTTCGAAAAAAAAAGGTGAATGTCATTTCTTGAGCTTTGAATCCAGTGCTAGTCATGCAAGTACACCTGAAAATTTTCATAACTCCAAAAATCGATATTGCTTCAACGGAGGTAACATAAGGTAATGGTATGGGAGTCGGGTGAATCATAATTGATCATGGTTTCCGCGAAAAAAACGTTTCCCGCGATTTTTTTGTGTTTTTAGAGTAAAATGGCTGTTTTCCCGCCGGATCAAAAAGTAAACAGCTAAAAATTCATGAAAATTTGGCGTAAAAGAAAACGGTAAACTGGACGATGGAGATTTGACACATAAATTGTCTGTGCTTAGTTTCAGGTTGTCACATTATGTCTAAAATTTTTTTTGGATTTTTAAAAAACCAAGTTTTCCCTGGCACCGAAGTGCTTGATGAGGAAGATACAGACAGACAGACAGACAGACAGACAGACAGACAGACAGACAGACAGGCAGACGGAAAAAAAATTAAAATTAACCTACTAGCTACTTGTCGTTTGGACTTTTTCAGACTTTTTCAGTCTGTGGCTTACATGCCACCTTGCGTTTTAGTTTAAGTAACACACTCACTCATTCCTCATTGTGGCCTGCAGGACACCTAAGGCCATAGTTTAAGTAACAGCAGTTGGTTCTGCAGTTTTAAGTAACACCTAACGCCTAAAGATGAGCGATGAGCAGGACGGATAGCCATCCTCGAAATATCATCAGGGGCAATGAACATTGACGCCCGCGCTAAGATTAAGTCGATCTCCGACTCAACGTCAGTTACGCCGACAGACTGAGTGAGTGCGGAGATGTTTTTTTTTTTCACACAAAAGTAACGGGAGTATAAGAGCACCTTTTTCTTCTGCTCGACTTCTTTTATTTTTGGAGCACTATCCCCCTCAGTTAATTTCCATATATTCCATATGCGTTCAGTCTGACAGCAAAACCTCAACTTCACCGGTGTACAAAACTCAGTGATCATCTGTTTGTTTAAGAAATTTTGCGTTGCAGTTTTTTTAATTGTTACGTTCCTGTTCCTATTAAAAGTTTACGCGTGCCTCTATTCACCGTTTTCTCCATTGTATATTTGTTTGTTAATTTGTTTTGTTTTCTTTAATAATTGTTCCGGTCTTCTTGCCTACTTGTCATTCGGTCTTTCCTTCTTGATCCTTCGTCATTCCTTTCGGCCATTCTGTCAAGGATTTGCTTTAAGTATTCTAGATCAAAAGCAGTAGGTTCTTTTTTTTATATATACAAAACCAAACTATTTGCCTTTCCGCGGAGTAAATTAATGGCACCCCTCAAAGTTCCATTTACGCGGGCCTTCCTTAACAGGCATGTGACATTGCGTGACGTACAAACAATACATGTTTTGAACATGTTAGCATGGGATTTGGTATTTTTGCTCGTTTCGGCCACTAAGATGGTTAGAATTTACTTGTTTACAAGCTCGTTGAACGGAAGATTTAGCAGACGATTATTTTGAACTGAAAGTAGGGATAAAACCCCATCTACAGCCACTCGATTTACAAGGTGAGCTTATAATATTGATTTTTATTGAATAGGATGCTAAGCACTAATATATTTCTTGGAATTTTGTGTTCGACAGCAGAGACCCTAATTCGATTATTTGCAGTTGTTGACACCTCGAGGTAGCGATTTCCCCGAAATAGAGCATGCGTTTTCCGTGCAGTAATTAAAAGTCCCAAACTAATCTTTATATCCTTGAAAAGAAGAACATTTTCACTAATCACCAGTTTAATCTCAAGTGATTCGGAGTTATACTGTGTCTTGAAAAAAATGCTTCAAAATTAGATTTTGAAACCATAAAATATTGTTGATTTTTAAACACACGCCGTGAATTCAAAATTAGACGAAAAATTTTTCGGCTTAAATAATTTGCCAATACCTCGCACACAAATAAACAAAAAGAGAAAAGGCGAACTTGCTTTTGCACTTTTCAGGAGCGAAGTTCTTGTGTTGATACTTGGCGCACTAATTAATGTCCGCCATTTTTGAAGTGGTCGACATCTTGTACAGTTTTTGCGAATTTTCTGGTAAAGAAAAGTAGATCTAAGCAAAAAAAAATTATACCATGTTTATTAACTCATCATGGGGTATCTCTGAGCAAAATATGAGGGTAGTCTTTTTTGGACCATGTGCCACCTCTCACTCGGTCGCGAAAAAAAGGCGCTCTTAAACACTCAAGATGGCGGTTCAACACAACAACGCGTACATGGCATGTGTGCGCATAAACTGATACCAAAATCCGCGAACCAGTTTGTGCGGCATAACAAAGCTGAATCCAGCAGTTTTGTTCACCTGCCTTAAAATTTTCATTACAATATCTCCTCGCCTCTGAACATACATCCCCTCCTAAAAACTTACAACGCTGGATGGGTACACCTCGTATCTTGACGTGCGTTACCAGATTTGCGACTGGCTATTTGCGTTTGCAGAAGGTAGTTCATAATCTTGGGTGTCCTGTGCTTTCAAGGGCGATTTTTTTTGAGATTTTTCGTTGACCGTCTGCATTTTCTGCGCCATTTTTAATGACGTCATACGTCATATGCGAAAAGACTATTGCGCACCCCTTGCTTTTCGTAGTGGTCTGAGCAAGTCTAAGCATCGTAAAGCGGATATCTGAAGACTACCTTGTGGTTTTCATAGTAGTCTGAGGTTCTTTTCGTTTGCTGCTTAGTGTGTGAGTCTGAGCAATTCTGAGCATCGTAGTCTGTGACACAAAGACAGAAACGAAAGCGGATATCATGAACGGCTTTGAATCGCCTTGGCTTTAGGTGTTAACCGTGGGAACGGCTATATTTTATTGGCTGTAATTTCAGTGATTGCGTTTGTTGATGAGTTTTAGTCGAGACAGAAAGCTCAGTCTTTATCCGGTGGAATATTGTTTGGAATCCGTGGAAAAGTATTCTGAAGGCAAATCCGAGATCCAAAAGAGTGAGCCTGAAGTAAGGAATGCCAATGTAAATACTACGTTTCCTTTTGGTCTAATAAAAAAGAGAAAATTCAGGTGCAACCCTGAAGAAACTGTCAATGATTTAATGATCTATCGATGATGAATTAATTTCGCGCGATACTAGGACGTAATTAATGCAAATCAAGGACGCCCCCTCCCAGTCCTCCCCGTCCGTTCCGTTTTGCCCAAAAGAGAAGCTGTGGTATTATACAAACTGAACTCTGCTCGTGATAGTTACTGAACACTCATAATGAAATCAAGGATTTCTGAAAGCTCTCCTGAAATTCTAAACAGGTGATGGTGGGAATTTTTCAATTCAGATAGGTCAATTTCTATATCTAGACCACTATTTCAACAGCAACCATACATTCGAACCTCCACTAACGGCCACCTTTTTACAATTTCCACAGGTCCTGATACTTTCAATCTTATTTTAACCATTCTACAAAAGCGCCCTCTCCACAACGCCAACGGCCTCTAAAGCGTGTCCGAAGAGCCAAAATTACTTAGCCTCGTCAAGTATCACGCGATAGAGATACAGAACCCCACTGTTTTACGGTTCCGAAGGACACGAAACTTGATCCATACTGCACGGGTTGTTTGTTTGTTTTGTTTTTCGTCAATATTTTCAAGGTTCGTTTAATTTCTTCGTAATTATGAATGATGGCAGCAAAAAACGCATTCATTAGTTAGGTTTTGAGCTTTTGAATTCGTGTATTATTAACATACAAACCGAGGCGAAAGGCTCATTTCTGCTTTGTATATATTGCCTCAGTTTCGATTCGTTTTGTCTGCCTAACTGCTGATAACTGCAATAACAACTATTACTTGGATAAACGGCTGAAATGAACTGTTGAATTGTTGTTCAACCGTTCTGAGCCATAACGCTTAACGACTGATCCGCAACTCTGTTGTTGCACTGGAAAGCTTCATACATCTGAATCCTGCAGTTTAACCGAGTTTAAGCCAATTGAATACTCTTCATCTAAGAAACCATGAATCCATCGCATGCTAAAGAGTACAAGACGTTTTAAAATCTTTAAAATTGCTTTCCGTTTCCTGTAGTCGTTTCTTTCCGTTTCCTGTAGTTCTTTCTTTTATTTGAATAAGCTTTTGTACAAAGCAGGAGTACCCAACGACACTTTAACTGGAAATTTAATATGTGACTTCTCAAGCACTGATTCTGTGCTCCCACGTCAATTACCATTAATAAGCAACTTTCCTGGGAAAAAAATATCCGCTCTTCACTGCTAGCAAGATCGACTTTATTTCATAAAACTCCCAGCTAGACATAATGAAAATTTTGAATACCGAGCTAGAAAAATGGCAATTAGCCAAGTAGCCAGCCAGCAGTAAAGGGTAACATTGCAAATGCCAGCAAGGCAATTATAGGCGAAAAAATGTTCTGGCCAGCGTTTTGACTTAGATTAAAAACAAACGCATTGTTTAGGACCTTTATTCAACAGCCTATTGTCTGTTGACTATTATTAGAGATAAATTAGCAATATGTGGTTATTTTTGCCGCTATAAGCAAAATCTACACTTTGATATGTTATCACTTAAAAACAATACAACTTACCATTTATGTCTTAAGCGGATCGGACAAGGTGTCTCCCAGCACGTTGTTTTCCGATACTTCAGATGTCTTCCAGGTTCAGCATACGTGTGACAGTTTGGCACTTTGCGTTCTGACATCTAAAACGATTCACACTTATGTTTAAAATAAGATCCCTCTAATCCTTTTAGAGATTCAGATCAAACTTGCTTTCACCAAAGAAATGCCTGTTGCAAAATTACTTTTATATAACGCTGTAAGGGAAATGAACAAAAAATAATATTGAAGTCCTTTACTACTACATATCGGTTTACTTCTACATTGCTAGCCCAATAATGATTGTAATTTCAACAACAGCAACACACTTTATATGTTTACCCCGATTTAGTAGTTTACAATTATTTCTAATGATTTTTTTGAAAAATAAAGGGTTATGCCAGCTCCTTAAAACAACCAAAGGGAGCTGGTTTAGTGCTGATTAGTAACACCATGTTTACCTCAAAAGTATTGAAAAACGTGTTTTTCATTTTCTTTGGACAACTGTCTTCTCTGAGCTTCCCACTCTGGAATTGCGAGATAAAAGTGTATAAACCACATTAGAATCTTTATCATAAAATGAGTAAAAAAAATCTTGATAATTCATACCTTGAATGTTGGTGATCCATCTCAGTCCATGTCACTGATCCATGCCTTACCCAAGACTGCAAAGCACTGTCAAAACAACTTTCACAAAATTAATTTAACTTGAAAGCTAAACAACCAAAGACACACATTCTTAGAGGTAGTTTACCGTAAAAATTTCATAAATACCCATTGACGGGATGTTTAAAGCCGTTCACCGTAAAAGTTTCACACAGTTAAGGGCAAAGTTTCACAGCAAAGACCCCGGCATTGTTAGGATGTTATAGGCCGTTCACCGTAAAAGTTTCACACAGGTAAGTGCAAAGTTTCGCAGCAAAGACCCCGGCATTGTTGGGATGTTATAGGCCGTTCACCGTAAAAGTTTCACACAGTTAAGTGCAAAGTTTCACAGCAAAGACCCCGGCATTGTTGGGATGTTACAGGCCGTTCACCGTAAAAGTTTCACACATTTAAGTGCAAACATTCGCAGCAAAGACCCCGGCATTGCTGGGATGTTACAGGCCGTTCACCGTAAAAGTTTCACACAGTTAAGTGCAAACATTCGCAGCAAAGACCCCGGCATTGTTGGGATGTTACAGGCCGTTCACCGTAAAAGTTTCACACAGTTAAGTGCAAAGTTTCGCAGCGAAGACCCCGGCATTGTTGGGATGTTACAGGCCGTTCACCGTAAAAGTTTCACACAGTTAAGTGCAAACATTCGCAGCAAAGACCCCGGCATTGTTGGGATGTTAAAGGCCGTTCACCGTAAAAGTTTCACACAGTTAAGTGCAAAGTTTCGCAGCAAAGACCCCGGCATTGTTGGAATGTTAAAGGCCGTTCACAGTAAAAGTATTGCTATTAACAGCATCATTACTCGTTAACTCGTTAACAAAATGTATCAATCAGATCAGTGTAATGTCATAAATATACACTGGACGATCAGCATAAAAGATTCACAAACTTAATCTCGTGATTTCATCAACAAATTTGCTCATCTTTTCTTGGGTACAAGTCCATGACATCGGGTAACGTTTGCAGCATCTTTAGCTGTGCTTCTTATAGTTCACGCAGTTAATTTTACACCTGAAAAATGATATGTTTTAGAAAATGTAACATACTGCACAATCCCTCTTATACCGGCGTCCTCCCCCCGTCCACACACACACACACATGCATCCAAATACCCACACAGTCACGGACACATAATAATATACAAAACTGGTGATACTATCGGGCCCCTCAATGTAAGATCTAGATCAAGAACTATGTTCACAAAAATAGCTCATTCATGAGAGAATTCAGTGAAATGTCTTTGATTTTAACTGATGTTACATTGTTGAAAATTACATTCCCTGGGGCAAGTCAAAGAAGCAAGGATTTAACTGTTTAAGAAAAATAATTGTGGAATAATTTTTTACCGCTCATTTCGTCATCGAACTATAACCCAGAAGCGTGAATTCAGTGAATGGTGTGAACTGGTGCCACGCCTCTCCCCTATTTTTTCGTGTGCCATGTTTCGCGCTTTGCATTAGCTACATGAACTGAACCGCGCGATAATTGTTCCACCACAAAATCACTGTCTGTGCCATCATAAAAAGAAGGACAATAAGGCGAAATGTCTCTATTTCCGGTAACAACGCAGGCATACAAAATAACTTGTTCTCTAACAGAAACTGAATGTGCGAAAAACACGCGCGTTAACAAATGGGAACGCATAAAAAATTAAATTACACATTATTGTCCTGGCGCTATCGACACCGAAAGAACGAAATCTGGAATGACATGATTGCCTTCTGGTCTTTTCTGACCTTTGACATGGCAAGCCTTTGTATTCCCTTTTAAATCCCAAAGTACAGTACAATTAGCATTGAAATAGATCAATCAGGTGTGTTGGTCAACAGCTCTTTCAGGGCAAATATTCGGCGATACTAAAAGGCAGCAATAGGTAATCAGCCTTCAGTTATATAAAGAACACGATCGGACTTCAGTAAAGAAACCGATGGAAACAATACTTTCTTACACCGGGAAAAAATAATCATTTCAATATCTCGACAGTTTGTCCAAGACGCGGCAAATGTGTTTCAATAGCTCATGTTTTAACGTTCGACGAGTTAAAAAGCGGTCATGATCGACTGCAGCACCGGGATCGGATGTTACTGGTCATTAAAATTACAGAATTGAAATTACACCTGGAAGTAGGATCACTGTGGATGAATGCACTGACAGTTTCGAAAACCCTTCCAAGTTCTGAGACATATTAGGCCTTTTCTTGCTTTCACTGTCTTCACTGAAGCGGCACTTTCCGTTGGGTTTGAAATACAATACAGTGGCGAATACAGTTTGAAAACCTGCGCCGGCTTTTCCCGCTCACATTGCTTAAACATTATCACTGAATATTAAATATATAGCCTGATTCAGCTAGTTCAACTCCAAAGTAGTTCTTACCTGAACCTTTGAATTTATCAGTGGAGTCCTCAGAGTTCTCTGGCTGCCAAACCCTCAAACAACTGGTCGGCAAAATCTGATCGCGCTTGAAACCGACCGTTGGACACAAAATTATACGGGAACAATGTTTTAGTTACAAAATATTACGAGGTTACCCGAGTCTCACCGGGCCTCAGGCAAAAATGTGAAAAGACTGCACGAACCAACAAACGTCATCACCAGATACCAGTTGTCTCAAGGTAGAACATGAAAGCAGAACAGACGATGATTTTCCGCGACCGGATCAACGGTGGTGAAACATGCAACTGAACGTGGGAAAAAGGAGCGTCAAGGGAAAAGAAACCGATCTAATTTCACACTATAAATGACAGCAGAACAGACTTCTATTGTTTGCTGGTAAATAAAACTTTAATAAACAACTAACATTATATTGTAAGCTTGTTTTCAAACAAAAGGTCAAGCAGTCAGAGAGTGTCAAGTGACACACTTCAGTCAGTGATCGCATCCGGAATGTAATTTCCAGCCAGAACTGATTAGTAAAACCACAATGTAAGTTATTTCAACACCAAAAAAAGTTTTCCAGCTAGCTAGCTCTCGATAAGCTAAATTCTCAGCAAGATTCTGTTTCATGCTAAAATTCCCAGCCAGCTCAACTTTAGTCTGCAGAGCGGATATTTTGCGGAGCGGATCCGACGGGTACTCCTGACAAAGTAGCTCATTGTGCCAAAACTCTCTCAATGTTAACCTTGTCTAATAAATTAAGTTAGTAATAATATGTTCAGTAATTTCAAACCCTCCTTGCTAAAGTCCCTCGAGGAGTTACAGGGAGAAAAAAAAAAACGATTTAACGCTAGAATTTGTGCGAATCGTTGTTGTCTTATTCAAGTTTCAAGTAGTACATTTGGTGCTATCGATAATATAATATCAAACATTATGTCAGCTAATTAACAATAAGATTATGAGCTCGAGATTTCTATGAGGTGATTGTTGATGAGGCCGAATCGGCTATGACCACATAGAAATCGAGAGCGAATAATCTAATTGTTTGAGTAGAATTCTAACTGAAAATTACTTTAAATAAAGGTTTTCTATTACATCTCGCTCGATGTATTATTAAACTTCGCGTCTTCGAAAGATCGCTCGGACTGAATTGTCATTTGAAATTGCAGTTGTATGTGCGGGCGCATCATTTTTGTTTTCAATAATTTCAAGTTTTTTAAAGTCGAGAAACCGTAAATCTCGTACTTTAGTCTTCTCAGGAATTTAAGAATTTGCATCGACCAAAGTGTTCATCCAAAGCTTTGAAGAAAACGAAAAACAAACTGCACAACAATAGCTAATACGAGACCCTAACTGTACCGTCACTTAACTATCCTATGGCAACATTTACATTAGGCTACTGGAATTCTAGAAATTACCAATATCTTATAAACACCAAGTCAACATTTATCGTCAATACTGAACCCAGATACCTCAATCAATCAATCAATCAATCTTTATATAAACACGAAAATCTTATCATAAAATTGGTCTTCCTAGGAGTCGTGAAAAAAATTGCAAAGAATAAATTAACTATATCAACAGGAATGGATTAACTAACATTACATTACATTAACTAACAACCTAATTAACTAGCCTACAGTAAAAACCTATGTAATAAAACTTTCTCTAATTTACAGTGCCCTTAAAATAATCTTTCCCATTCAGTGAGGTTTTAAACAGTTTTAAACTAGATAGGTGTCTGATTTCCGATGGAATCTTGTTCCACAGAACAGATCCTCTATAGTGAGGGCTACCTTTTGCATATTCCGTTCTTGGATTGGGGACATAGCAATTTTATCTCAGAGTTTCTGAGACTGTGTTTTTAAAAATACAGTAATTTTAAAAGACGAATGGCGAATTATTTTAAATATTCACCACAAGCAGCTTGCATGAATGGCATGTAAAGGCAAGGCTGTAGCCTGCAGAACAGGCGGATTAGCGGAACAGAGAGCAAAACGCGATACACGAGCGCGGAGTGCGATGCGATCTGCTCCGCTAATCCGCCTGCTCAGCAGGCTAGGTGTGCTGAGGTGTACTGGATGAACGGAACATCTGCCTAGGCTGTTTACAATTAGCTCTCAATGATATTTTATGGCAATGCTGCTCACCCCTCACGTCACCCCTCGACTTTCCGCTCTGTAAAAGAATTGAACGTAGAAAGTTCTCGGCTTTTGGTGTGCATCTGGATGCATTTGGAAGGGCATTCCATAAAGCTGGTGCAAGCTGAACGCCGTGCACTACGATGAAATATGTGTGCCTCTTCATTCATGAGGAGTATACTTCTCTAGCATAAAGCAAAGCTTAATACTTTTAGTGAGGAAAGTTATTATTATTATTTCGTCGAGTGCATCCTAAAAGATACTTGGACAGCTAAAAATAGTGGCTTTTCTCTTTGAACACCCTAGCTGAGTGAGACCAAAAACCCTTAATTTACATCCCCATGCAAGACTACGATCCTCCTCAACCTTTTCACGTAGTAGTCCCGCCGGGTAATTTTCAATAGCAAAAAATAGTCGTAGTAAAAATAGTAGCGTGATCCATTAGATACGAGTTAATGATCAAGCTGGTTAGATATTGGCCTTTTTACGGGTTTATGGACGAAGACGCAGTTGAGCCCATAAATATCCATATTATTTACAATATTCAATAATCTTGAGCGAACGAGCTTGGTCAATAAAGGATTTTTCATGAAGAATAGCATTTCCTTGCGGGAAACAGCCGATAATCCCGAGGAAAGATCGCCCCTTCTTGCGTAGTTTGTTTGTTTGTGTTGTTTTTCTTGTAATATTTTCAAGGTTCGTTGATTTTGTCGTACTTATGAATGGTGGAAGCGAAAATCGCACTTATTAGTTAGGTTTTGAACTTCTGAATTCTCGCATTGTTATTTGAGGCGTTGTAAAAAGGCATGCAAATGAGGAGAAAGGCTCATCTCTGCTTTGCATTGACCCAGTTTCGCCTCATTCTGCATGTGCAACCGTTGATAACTGCAGTAACAACTATCTCTTGGTTAAACCGCCTTCGTTCCGCCTAATTGGGAAAATTGTTCAGGGTCGATCAGGCTGAAACTAATTGTTGAATTGTTGTTCAACCGCTCTAAGTCATAACGACTAATCTTCAACTCAGTTGCTGTACTGATAAATTGCTGAACCGAGTTTGCGACCGCCTTTCTTCTAATAAGAGACCTCGAACAAACTTACCGACGGACGTACGGTTCATCGCGGTTGTGTACAGGAGGTTTCGAGAGCTTAATTGTTTTATTTCCGTTTCCTGTAGTCGTCTCTTTCCGTTTCCTGTAGTTCTTTATTTTATTTGAATAGGCTTTTGAGGGGGACATTGGGGGGTTATGAACACCGCAATACCGCAGAAAATTCGGCAAATACCGCATTACCGCAAAAAAAATCCCCAAATACCGCAGTACTTCAATACGGAATGGAAACGCGATGTCATACCAAAACCACTACTCTGTATGTTTCACGTTTAGAGCAAAGAAAACGCAAATAACAGTTAAGAATTTGTTAATGAATGTTAGGACAGGTAATTTTCGATTTAGACAAAATAAGTAACATCCAGTGGCGTGGTTGGCTAATAATTAACCAAAAATAACAAACCCTTTTACGATTGCGACACAAGGAATTGCAGTTTACCGTTACCATGACTCGGGAATGTCCAATCGGAAACTGGAAAAGGCTCGGAAAACGTTGGAGGACTAGGAGGATAATTTTTAATACCGTCCAAATTGCTAAAATACCGCATCCCGCAGGTTTTGGAGAATGCCGCAATACCGCATTTCGAAATTAAAATTACTGAAATACCGCAAGAAAAATTGTCCAATACTTATTGTGCTCATCGTGTGAGTAATTTCAAACCCTTAAGTTCATCTCCAGCCTTGCTCAAGTCCCTAGAGGAGTTACAGGAAGAGATGAACGAGTTAACACGGGGATTTGTGCGAATCGTTATTGTCTTACTCGTTATTGTCTTGGTCATTTGACCAATTATTTGGCGTTATCGATATCACATATCAAACACTCTGTCAGCTAATTAACAATTACATTATGAGCTCGAGATTTTTCTGAGGTGACTGTCGATGAGGCCGAATCGGTTATGACCTCATAGAAATTGAGAGCGAATAATCTAATTGTTTTAGTAGAATTCTAACTGAAAATTGCTTTAAATAAAGGTTTTCAATTACATGTCGCTCGAAGTATTATTAAACTTCGCGTCTTCGAAAGATCGCTCGGACTGAATTGTCATTTGAAATTGCAGTTGTGTTTGCGCGCCTTGTAATAATTTCAAGTTTTTTAAAGTCAAGAAACCTTAAATGTCGTACTTTAGTCTTCTCAGGAATTTTTATCATCCATTTGCATCGACCAAACTGTTCCTCCAAAGCTTTGAAGAAAACGAAAAACAAAGTGCACACCAATGGCTAATAGACCCTAATAGTGTGCCGTCACTCAACCATTTAAATTTCAGCATGTACGTTAGGGTACTAGAATTCTAGTAATTAGCAATATCTTATAAAGATCAAATCAACATTTATCGTCAATATTTAACCCAATTACCTAACTATTTTGAATACAGTAATTTTAAAAGACGAATGGCGAATTATTTTAAATATTCAGCATAGGCAGCTTGCACGAATGGCATGTAAAGGCAAGGCTGTAGCCTGCAGAACAGGCGGATTAGCGGAACAGAGAGCAAAACGCGATACACGAGCGCGGAGTGCGATGCGATCTGCTCCGCTAATCCGCCTGCTCAGCAGGCTAGGTGTGCTGAGGTGTACTGGATGAACGGAACATCTGCCTAGGCTGTTTACAATTAGCTCTCAATGATATTTTATGGCAATGCTGCTCACCCCTCACGTCACCCCTCGACTTTCCGCTCTGTAAAAGAATTGAACGTAGAAAGTTCTCGGCTTTTGGTGTGCATCTGGATGCATTTGGAAGGGCATTCCATAAAGCTGGTGCAAGCTGAACGCCGTGCACTACGATGAAATATGTGTGCCTCTTCATTCATGAGGAGTATACTTCTCTAGCATAAAGCAAAGCTTAATACTTTTAGTGAGGAAAGTTATTATTATTATTTCGTCGAGTGCATCCTAAAAGATACTCGGACAGCTAAAAATAGTGGCTTTTCTCTTTGAACACCCTAGCTGAGTGAGACCAAAAACCCTTAATTTACATCCCCATGCAAGACTACGATCCTCCTCAACCTTTTCACGTAGTAGTCCCGCCGGGTAATTTTCAATAGCAAAAAATAGTCGTAGTAAAAATAGTAGCGTGATCCATTAGATACGAGTTAATGATCAAGCTGGTTAGATATTGGCCTTTTTACGGGTTTATGGACGAAGACGCAGTTGAGCCCATAAATATCCATATTATTTACAATATTCAATAATCTTGAGCGAACGAGCTTGGTCAATAAAGGATTTTTCATGAAGAATAGCATTTCCTTGCGGGAAACAGCCGATAATCCCGAGGAAAGATCGCCCCTTCTTGCGTAGTTTGTTTGTTTGTGTTGTTTTTCTTGTAACATTTTCAAGGTTCGTTGATTTTGTCGTACTTATGAATGGTGGAAGCGAAAATCGCACTTATTAGTTAGGTTTTGAACTTCTGAATTCTCGCATTGTTATTTGAGGCGTTGTAAAAAGGCATGCAAATGAGGAGAAAGGCTCATCTCTGCTTTGCATTGACCCAGTTTCGCCTCATTCTGCATGTGCAACCGTTGATAACTGCAGTAACAACTATCTCTTGGTTAAACCGCCTTCGTTCCGCCTAATTGGGAAAATTGTTCAGGGTCGATCAGGCTGAAACTAATTGTTGAATTGTTGTTCAACCGCTCTAAGTCATAACGACTAATCTTCAACTCAGTTGCTGTACTGATAAATTGCTGAACCGAGTTTGCGACCGCCTTTCTTCTAATAAGAGACCTCGAACAAACTTACCGACGGACGTACGGTTCATCGCGGTTGTGTACAGGAGGTTTCGAGAGCTTAATTGTTTTATTTCCGTTTCCTGTAGTCGTCTCTTTCCGTTTCCTGTAGTTCTTTATTTTATTTGAATAGGCTTTTGAGGGGGACATTGGGGGGTTATGAACACCGCAATACCGCAGAAAATTCGGCAAATACCGCATTACCGCAAAAAAAATCCCCAAATACCGCAGTACTTCAATACGGAATGGAAACGCGATGTCATACCAAAACCACTACTCTGTATGTTTCACGTTTAGAGCAAAGAAAACGCAAATAACAGTTAAGAATTTGTTAATGAATGTTAGGACAGGTAATTTTCGATTTAGACAAAATA
Source organism: Orbicella faveolata (assembly GCF_042242905.1). NCBI lineage: Eukaryota > Metazoa > Cnidaria > Anthozoa > Scleractinia > Merulinidae > Orbicella > Orbicella faveolata. The sequence continues at coordinate 4,145,400 of NW_028301555.1, forward strand.
AGTAACATCCAGTGGCGTGGTTGGCTAATAATTAACCAAAAATAACAAACCCTTTTACGATTGCGACACAAGGAATTGCAGTTTACCGTTACCATGACTCGGGAATGTCCAATCGGAAACTGGAAAAGGCTCGGAAAACGTTGGAGGACTAGGAGGATAATTTTTAATACCGTCCAAATTGCTAAAATACCGCATCCCGCAGGTTTTGGAGAATGCCGCAATACCGCATTTCGAAATTAAAATTACTGAAATACCGCAAGAAAAATTGTCCAATACTTATTGTGCTCATCGTGTGAGTAATTTCAAACCCTTAAGTTCATCTCCAGCCTTGCTCAAGTCCCTAGAGGAGTTACAGGAAGAGATGAACGAGTTAACACGGGGATTTGTGCGAATCGTTATTGTCTTACTCGTTATTGTCTTGGTCATTTGACCAATTATTTGGCGTTATCGATATCACATATCAAACACTCTGTCAGCTAATTAACAATTACATTATGAGCTCGAGATTTTTCTGAGGTGACTGTCGATGAGGCCGAATCGGTTATGACCTCATAGAAATTGAGAGCGAATAATCTAATTGTTTTAGTAGAATTCTAACTGAAAATTGCTTTAAATAAAGGTTTTCAATTACATGTCGCTCGAAGTATTATTAAACTTCGCGTCTTCGAAAGATCGCTCGGACTGAATTGTCATTTGAAATTGCAGTTGTGTTTGCGCGCCTTGTAATAATTTCAAGTTTTTTAAAGTCAAGAAACCTTAAATGTCGTACTTTAGTCTTCTCAGGAATTTTTATCATCCATTTGCATCGACCAAACTGTTCCTCCAAAGCTTTGAAGAAAACGAAAAACAAAGTGCACACCAATGGCTAATAGACCCTAATAGTGTGCCGTCACTCAACCATTTAAATTTCAGCATGTACGTTAGGGTACTAGAATTCTAGTAATTAGCAATATCTTATAAAGATCAAATCAACATTTATCGTCAATATTTAACCCAATTACCTAACTATTTTGAATACAGTAATTTTAAAAGACGAATGGCGAATTATTTTAAATATTCAGCATAGGCAGCTTGCACGAATGGCATGTAAAGGCAAGGCTGTAGCCTGCAGAACAGGCGGATTAGCGGAACAGAGAGCAAAACGCGATACACGAGCGCGGAGTGCGATGCGATCTGCTCCGCTAATCCGCCTGCTCAGCAGGCTAGGTGTGCTGAGGTGTACTGGATGAACGGAACATCTGCCTAGGCTGTTTACAATTAGCTCTCAATGATATTTTATGGCAATGCTGCTCACCCCTCACGTCACCCCTCGACTTTCCGCTCTGTAAAAGAATTGAACGTAGAAAGTTCTCGGCTTTTGGTGTGCATCTGGATGCATTTGGAAGGGCATTCCATAAAGCTGGTGCAAGCTGAACGCCGTGCACTACGATGAAATATGTGTGCCTCTTCATTCATGAGGAGTATACTTCTCTAGCATAAAGCAAAGCTTAATACTTTTAGTGAGGAAAGTTATTATTATTATTTCGTCGAGTGCATCCTAAAAGATACTCGGACAGCTAAAAATAGTGGCTTTTCTCTTTGAACACCCTAGCTGAGTGAGACCAAAAACCCTTAATTTACATCCCCATGCAAGACTACGATCCTCCTCAACCTTTTCACGTAGTAGTCCCGCCGGGTAATTTTCAATAGCAAAAAATAGTCGTAGTAAAAATAGTAGCGTGATCCATTAGATACGAGTTAATGATCAAGCTGGTTAGATATTGGCCTTTTTACGGGTTTATGGACGAAGACGCAGTTGAGCCCATAAATATCCATATTATTTACAATATTCAATAATCTTGAGCGAACGAGCTTGGTCAATAAAGGATTTTTCATGAAGAATAGCATTTCCTTGCGGGAAACAGCCGATAATCCCGAGGAAAGATCGCCCCTTCTTGCGTAGTTTGTTTGTTTGTGTTGTTTTTCTTGTAACATTTTCAAGGTTCGTTGATTTTGTCGTACTTATGAATGGTGGAAGCGAAAATCGCACTTATTAGTTAGGTTTTGAACTTCTGAATTCTCGCATTGTTATTTGAGGCGTTGTAAAAAGGCATGCAAATGAGGAGAAAGGCTCATCTCTGCTTTGCATTGACCCAGTTTCGCCTCATTCTGCATGTGCAACCGTTGATAACTGCAGTAACAACTATCTCTTGGTTAAACCGCCTTCGTTCCGCCTAATTGGGAAAATTGTTCAGGGTCGATCAGGCTGAAACTAATTGTTGAATTGTTGTTCAACCGCTCTAAGTCATAACGACTAATCTTCAACTCAGTTGCTGTACTGATAAATTGCTGAACCGAGTTTGCGACCGCCTTTCTTCTAATAAGAGACCTCGAACAAACTTACCGACGGACGTACGGTTCATCGCGGTTGTGTACAGGAGGTTTCGAGAGCTTAATTGTTTTATTTCCGTTTCCTGTAGTCGTCTCTTTCCGTTTCCTGTAGTTCTTTATTTTATTTGAATAGGCTTTTGAGGGGGACATTGGGGGGTTATGAACACCGCAATACCGCAGAAAATTCGGCAAATACCGCATTACCGCAAAAAAAATCCCCAAATACCGCAGTACTTCAATACGGAATGGAAACGCGATGTCATACCAAAACCACTACTCTGTATGTTTCACGTTTAGAGCAAAGAAAACGCAAATAACAGTTAAGAATTTGTTAATGAATGTTAGGACAGGTAATTTTCGATTTAGACAAAATAAGTAACATCCAGTGGCGTGGTTGGCTAATAATTAACCAAAAATAACAAACCCTTTTACGATTGCGACACAAGGAATTGCAGTTTACCGTTACCATGACTCGGGAATGTCCAATCGGAAACTGGAAAAGGCTCGGAAAACGTTGGAGGACTAGGAGGATAATTTTTAATACCGTCCAAATTGCTAAAATACCGCATCCCGCAGGTTTTGGAGAATGCCGCAATACCGCATTTCGAAATTAAAATTACTGAAATACCGCAAGAAAAATTGTCCAATACTTATTGTGCTCATCGTGTGAGTAATTTCAAACCCTTAAGTTCATCTCCAGCCTTGCTCAAGTCCCTAGAGGAGTTACAGGAAGAGATGAACGAGTTAACACGGGGATTTGTGCGAATCGTTATTGTCTTACTCGTTATTGTCTTGGTCATTTGACCAATTATTTGGCGTTATCGATATCACATATCAAACACTCTGTCAGCTAATTAACAATTACATTATGAGCTCGAGATTTTTCTGAGGTGACTGTCGATGAGGCCGAATCGGTTATGACCTCATAGAAATTGAGAGCGAATAATCTAATTGTTTTAGTAGAATTCTAACTGAAAATTGCTTTAAATAAAGGTTTTCAATTACATGTCGCTCGAAGTATTATTAAACTTCGCGTCTTCGAAAGATCGCTCGGACTGAATTGTCATTTGAAATTGCAGTTGTGTTTGCGCGCCTTGTAATAATTTCAAGTTTTTTAAAGTCAAGAAACCTTAAATGTCGTACTTTAGTCTTCTCAGGAATTTTTATCATCCATTTGCATCGACCAAACTGTTCCTCCAAAGCTTTGAAGAAAACGAAAAACAAAGTGCACACCAATGGCTAATAGACCCTAATAGTGTGCCGTCACTCAACCATTTAAATTTCAGCATGTACGTTAGGGTACTAGAATTCTAGTAATTAGCAATATCTTATAAAGATCAAATCAACATTTATCGTCAATATTTAACCCAATTACCTAACTATTTTGAATACAGTAATTTTAAAAGACGAATGGCGAATTATTTTAAATATTCAGCATAGGCAGCTTGCACGAATGGCATGTAAAGGCAAGGCTGTAGCCTGCAGAACAGGCGGATTAGCGGAACAGAGAGCAAAACGCGATACACGAGCGCGGAGTGCGATGCGATCTGCTCCGCTAATCCGCCTGCTCAGCAGGCTAGGTGTGCTGAGGTGTACTGGATGAACGGAACATCTGCCTAGGCTGTTTACAATTAGCTCTCAATGATATTTTATGGCAATGCTGCTCACCCCTCACGTCACCCCTCGACTTTCCGCTCTGTAAAAGAATTGAACGTAGAAAGTTCTCGGCTTTTGGTGTGCATCTGGATGCATTTGGAAGGGCATTCCATAAAGCTGGTGCAAGCTGAACGCCGTGCACTACGATGAAATATGTGTGCCTCTTCATTCATGAGGAGTATACTTCTCTAGCATAAAGCAAAGCTTAATACTTTTAGTGAGGAAAGTTATTATTATTATTTCGTCGAGTGCATCCTAAAAGATACTCGGACAGCTAAAAATAGTGGCTTTTCTCTTTGAACACCCTAGCTGAGTGAGACCAAAAACCCTTAATTTACATCCCCATGCAAGACTACGATCCTCCTCAACCTTTTCACGTAGTAGTCCCGCCGGGTAATTTTCAATAGCAAAAAATAGTCGTAGTAAAAATAGTAGCGTGATCCATTAGATACGAGTTAATGATCAAGCTGGTTAGATATTGGCCTTTTTACGGGTTTATGGACGAAGACGCAGTTGAGCCCATAAATATCCATATTATTTACAATATTCAATAATCTTGAGCGAACGAGCTTGGTCAATAAAGGATTTTTCATGAAGAATAGCATTTCCTTGCGGGAAACAGCCGATAATCCCGAGGAAAGATCGCCCCTTCTTGCGTAGTTTGTTTGTTTGTGTTGTTTTTCTTGTAACATTTTCAAGGTTCGTTGATTTTGTCGTACTTATGAATGGTGGAAGCGAAAATCGCACTTATTAGTTAGGTTTTGAACTTCTGAATTCTCGCATTGTTATTTGAGGCGTTGTAAAAAGGCATGCAAATGAGGAGAAAGGCTCATCTCTGCTTTGCATTGACCCAGTTTCGCCTCATTCTGCATGTGCAACCGTTGATAACTGCAGTAACAACTATCTCTTGGTTAAACCGCCTTCGTTCCGCCTAATTGGGAAAATTGTTCAGGGTCGATCAGGCTGAAACTAATTGTTGAATTGTTGTTCAACCGCTCTAAGTCATAACGACTAATCTTCAACTCAGTTGCTGTACTGATAAATTGCTGAACCGAGTTTGCGACCGCCTTTCTTCTAATAAGAGACCTCGAACAAACTTACCGACGGACGTACGGTTCATCGCGGTTGTGTACAGGAGGTTTCGAGAGCTTAATTGTTTTATTTCCGTTTCCTGTAGTCGTCTCTTTCCGTTTCCTGTAGTTCTTTATTTTATTTGAATAGGCTTTTGAGGGGGACATTGGGGGGTTATGAACACCGCAATACCGCAGAAAATTCGGCAAATACCGCATTACCGCAAAAAAAATCCCCAAATACCGCAGTACTTCAATACGGAATGGAAACGCGATGTCATACCAAAACCACTACTCTGTATGTTTCACGTTTAGAGCAAAGAAAACGCAAATAACAGTTAAGAATTTGTTAATGAATGTTAGGACAGGTAATTTTCGATTTAGACAAAATAAGTAACATCCAGTGGCGTGGTTGGCTAATAATTAACCAAAAATAACAAACCCTTTTACGATTGCGACACAAGGAATTGCAGTTTACCGTTACCATGACTCGGGAATGTCCAATCGGAAACTGGAAAAGGCTCGGAAAACGTTGGAGGACTAGGAGGATAATTTTTAATACCGTCCAAATTGCTAAAATACCGCATCCCGCAGGTTTTGGAGAATGCCGCAATACCGCATTTCGAAATTAAAATTACTGAAATACCGCAAGAAAAATTGTCCAATACTTATTGTGCTCATCGTGTGAGTAATTTCAAACCCTTAAGTTCATCTCCAGCCTTGCTCAAGTCCCTAGAGGAGTTACAGGAAGAGATGAACGAGTTAACACGGGGATTTGTGCGAATCGTTATTGTCTTACTCGTTATTGTCTTGGTCATTTGACCAATTATTTGGCGTTATCGATATCACATATCAAACACTCTGTCAGCTAATTAACAATTACATTATGAGCTCGAGATTTTTCTGAGGTGACTGTCGATGAGGCCGAATCGGTTATGACCTCATAGAAATTGAGAGCGAATAATCTAATTGTTTTAGTAGAATTCTAACTGAAAATTGCTTTAAATAAAGGTTTTCAATTACATGTCGCTCGAAGTATTATTAAACTTCGCGTCTTCGAAAGATCGCTCGGACTGAATTGTCATTTGAAATTGCAGTTGTGTTTGCGCGCCTTGTAATAATTTCAAGTTTTTTAAAGTCAAGAAACCTTAAATGTCGTACTTTAGTCTTCTCAGGAATTTTTATCATCCATTTGCATCGACCAAACTGTTCCTCCAAAGCTTTGAAGAAAACGAAAAACAAAGTGCACACCAATGGCTAATAGACCCTAATAGTGTGCCGTCACTCAACCATTTAAATTTCAGCATGTACGTTAGGGTACTAGAATTCTAGTAATTAGCAATATCTTATAAAGATCAAATCAACATTTATCGTCAATATTTAACCCAATTACCTAACTATTTTGAATACAGTAATTTTAAAAGACGAATGGCGAATTATTTTAAATATTCAGCATAGGCAGCTTGCACGAATGGCATGTAAAGGCAAGGCTGTAGCCTGCAGAACAGGCGGATTAGCGGAACAGAGAGCAAAACGCGATACACGAGCGCGGAGTGCGATGCGATCTGCTCCGCTAATCCGCCTGCTCAGCAGGCTAGGTGTGCTGAGGTGTACTGGATGAACGGAACATCTGCCTAGGCTGTTTACAATTAGCTCTCAATGATATTTTATGGCAATGCTGCTCACCCCTCACGTCACCCCTCGACTTTCCGCTCTGTAAAAGAATTGAACGTAGAAAGTTCTCGGCTTTTGGTGTGCATCTGGATGCATTTGGAAGGGCATTCCATAAAGCTGGTGCAAGCTGAACGCCGTGCACTACGATGAAATATGTGTGCCTCTTCATTCATGAGGAGTATACTTCTCTAGCATAAAGCAAAGCTTAATACTTTTAGTGAGGAAAGTTATTATTATTATTTCGTCGAGTGCATCCTAAAAGATACTCGGACAGCTAAAAATAGTGGCTTTTCTCTTTGAACACCCTAGCTGAGTGAGACCAAAAACCCTTAATTTACATCCCCATGCAAGACTACGATCCTCCTCAACCTTTTCACGTAGTAGTCCCGCCGGGTAATTTTCAATAGCAAAAAATAGTCGTAGTAAAAATAGTAGCGTGATCCATTAGATACGAGTTAATGATCAAGCTGGTTAGATATTGGCCTTTTTACGGGTTTATGGACGAAGACGCAGTTGAGCCCATAAATATCCATATTATTTACAATATTCAATAATCTTGAGCGAACGAGCTTGGTCAATAAAGGATTTTTCATGAAGAATAGCATTTCCTTGCGGGAAACAGCCGATAATCCCGAGGAAAGATCGCCCCTTCTTGCGTAGTTTGTTTGTTTGTGTTGTTTTTCTTGTAACATTTTCAAGGTTCGTTGATTTTGTCGTACTTATGAATGGTGGAAGCGAAAATCGCACTTATTAGTTAGGTTTTGAACTTCTGAATTCTCGCATTGTTATTTGAGGCGTTGTAAAAAGGCATGCAAATGAGGAGAAAGGCTCATCTCTGCTTTGCATTGACCCAGTTTCGCCTCATTCTGCATGTGCAACCGTTGATAACTGCAGTAACAACTATCTCTTGGTTAAACCGCCTTCGTTCCGCCTAATTGGGAAAATTGTTCAGGGTCGATCAGGCTGAAACTAATTGTTGAATTGTTGTTCAACCGCTCTAAGTCATAACGACTAATCTTCAACTCAGTTGCTGTACTGATAAATTGCTGAACCGAGTTTGCGACCGCCTTTCTTCTAATAAGAGACCTCGAACAAACTTACCGACGGACGTACGGTTCATCGCGGTTGTGTACAGGAGGTTTCGAGAGCTTAATTGTTTTATTTCCGTTTCCTGTAGTCGTCTCTTTCCGTTTCCTGTAGTTCTTTATTTTATTTGAATAGGCTTTTGAGGGGGACATTGGGGGGTTATGAACACCGCAATACCGCAGAAAATTCGGCAAATACCGCATTACCGCAAAAAAAATCCCCAAATACCGCAGTACTTCAATACGGAATGGAAACGCGATGTCATACCAAAACCACTACTCTGTATGTTTCACGTTTAGAGCAAAGAAAACGCAAATAACAGTTAAGAATTTGTTAATGAATGTTAGGACAGGTAATTTTCGATTTAGACAAAATAAGTAACATCCAGTGGCGTGGTTGGCTAATAATTAACCAAAAATAACAAACCCTTTTACGATTGCGACACAAGGAATTGCAGTTTACCGTTACCATGACTCGGGAATGTCCAATCGGAAACTGGAAAAGGCTCGGAAAACGTTGGAGGACTAGGAGGATAATTTTTAATACCGTCCAAATTGCTAAAATACCGCATCCCGCAGGTTTTGGAGAATGCCGCAATACCGCATTTCGAAATTAAAATTACTGAAATACCGCAAGAAAAATTGTCCAATACTTATTGTGCTCATCGTGTGAGTAATTTCAAACCCTTAAGTTCATCTCCAGCCTTGCTCAAGTCCCTAGAGGAGTTACAGGAAGAGATGAACGAGTTAACACGGGGATTTGTGCGAATCGTTATTGTCTTACTCGTTATTGTCTTGGTCATTTGACCAATTATTTGGCGTTATCGATATCACATATCAAACACTCTGTCAGCTAATTAACAATTACATTATGAGCTCGAGATTTTTCTGAGGTGACTGTCGATGAGGCCGAATCGGTTATGACCTCATAGAAATTGAGAGCGAATAATCTAATTGTTTTAGTAGAATTCTAACTGAAAATTGCTTTAAATAAAGGTTTTCAATTACATGTCGCTCGAAGTATTATTAAACTTCGCGTCTTCGAAAGATCGCTCGGACTGAATTGTCATTTGAAATTGCAGTTGTGTTTGCGCGCCTTGTAATAATTTCAAGTTTTTTAAAGTCAAGAAACCTTAAATGTCGTACTTTAGTCTTCTCAGGAATTTTTATCATCCATTTGCATCGACCAAACTGTTCCTCCAAAGCTTTGAAGAAAACGAAAAACAAAGTGCACACCAATGGCTAATAGACCCTAATAGTGTGCCGTCACTCAACCATTTAAATTTCAGCATGTACGTTAGGGTACTAGAATTCTAGTAATTAGCAATATCTTATAAAGATCAAATCAACATTTATCGTCAATATTTAACCCAATTACCTAACTATTTTGAATACAGTAATTTTAAAAGACGAATGGCGAATTATTTTAAATATTCAGCATAGGCAGCTTGCACGAATGGCATGTAAAGGCAAGGCTGTAGCCTGCAGAACAGGCGGATTAGCGGAACAGAGAGCAAAACGCGATACACGAGCGCGGAGTGCGATGCGATCTGCTCCGCTAATCCGCCTGCTCAGCAGGCTAGGTGTGCTGAGGTGTACTGGATGAACGGAACATCTGCCTAGGCTGTTTACAATTAGCTCTCAATGATATTTTATGGCAATGCTGCTCACCCCTCACGTCACCCCTCGACTTTCCGCTCTGTAAAAGAATTGAACGTAGAAAGTTCTCGGCTTTTGGTGTGCATCTGGATGCATTTGGAAGGGCATTCCATAAAGCTGGTGCAAGCTGAACGCCGTGCACTACGATGAAATATGTGTGCCTCTTCATTCATGAGGAGTATACTTCTCTAGCATAAAGCAAAGCTTAATACTTTTAGTGAGGAAAGTTATTATTATTATTTCGTCGAGTGCATCCTAAAAGATACTCGGACAGCTAAAAATAGTGGCTTTTCTCTTTGAACACCCTAGCTGAGTGAGACCAAAAACCCTTAATTTACATCCCCATGCAAGACTACGATCCTCCTCAACCTTTTCACGTAGTAGTCCCGCCGGGTAATTTTCAATAGCAAAAAATAGTCGTAGTAAAAATAGTAGCGTGATCCATTAGATACGAGTTAATGATCAAGCTGGTTAGATATTGGCCTTTTTACGGGTTTATGGACGAAGACGCAGTTGAGCCCATAAATATCCATATTATTTACAATATTCAATAATCTTGAGCGAACGAGCTTGGTCAATAAAGGATTTTTCATAAAGAATAGCATTTCCTTGCGGGAAACAGCCGATAATCCCGAGGAAAGATCGCCCCTTCTTGCGTAGTTTGTTTGTTTGTGTTGTTTTTCTTGTAATATTTTCAAGGTTCGTTGATTTTGTCGTACTTATGAATGGTGGAAGCGAAAATCGCACTTATTAGTCAGGTTTTGAACTTCTGAATTCTCGCATTATTATTTGAGGCGTTGTAAAAAGGCATGAAAATGAGGAGAAGGGCTCATCTCTGCTTTGCATTGACCCAGTTTCGCCTCATTCTGCATGTGCAACCGTTGATAACTGGAAACTGCAGTAACAACTATCTCTTGGTTAAACCGCCTTCGTTCCGCCTAATTGGGAAAATTGTTCAGGGTCGATCAGGCTGAAACTAATTGTTGAATTGTTGTTCAACCGCTCTAAATCATAACGACCAATCTTCAACTCAGTTGCTGTACTGATAAATTGCTGAACCGAGTTTGCGACCGCCTTTCTTCTAATAAAACACCACGAACAAACTTACCGACGGACGTACGGTTCATCGCAGTTGTGTACAGGAGGTATTGAGAGCTGAAGGACACCCGCGATGGGGGGAAGTAACGCTAATTTCCGTTTCCTGTAGTCGTCTCCTTCCGTTTCCTGTAGTTCTTTCTTTTATTTGAATAGGCTTTTGTACAAAGTAGGTCATTGTGCTAAAACTCTCTCGATGTTAACCTTGTCAGATACTAATAAATAAAATCAGTAATAATATGTTCAGTAATTTCAAACCCTCACGTTCATCTCCAGCCTTGCTCAAGTCCCTCGAGGAGTTACAGGAAGAGATGAACGAGTTAACGCTGTGATTTGTGCAAATCGTTATTGTCTTGCTATTACTTAGTCTCCTCCGCAGCCGTTTTTTGGGATGTCACGCAACGCTCCCCTCTCCCAATCTGTAGGAAGCGATTAACCCTTGATTGACGCTTACAATATAACATTTCCAGAAAATATATTTTTTTTCATTAGCTGAACATAGCGATGAGCACTTGAAGCACTTGTACTTAGGGCTTTCATTTACATTTTTTTCAGTCCGTTATGATCGTAGCCTGCGAACACCGCCTATTTTTGGCGACGTGTGGCGTGAGACAAAAGCCAGAAATCCCTCGCGTGTTCGCACCGCAGACCTTTTCGCGCGAAAGCTTACGTCATTCACACTTTGCTATTATGTGATTGGTCTGTTCAACAGCGCGCAAACAAACCACAAAGACAAAAGGAAAAGAATGTTGTTCGGATGTGAGCAGCCGTTTCTTTGGGAGAGCGTTACGTGACATCCCAAAAAACGGCTGCGGAGGAGACTAGCTAATACTGGGCATTTGACAAATTATTTGGCGCTATCGATATTACATATTAAACACTATGTCAGCTAATTAACAATTAGATTATGAGCTCGAGATTTCTATGAGGTGATTGTTAATGAGGCCGAATCAGCTATGACCTCATAGAAATTGAGAGCGAATAATCTAATTGTTAGTAGAATTCTAAATGAAAATTACTTTAAAGAAAGGTTTTCAATTGCATCTCGCTCGACGTATTATTAAAGTAAACTTCGCGTCTTCGAAAGATCGCTCGGACTGAATTGTCATTTGAAATTGCAGTTGTGTTTGCGCGTTTATAATAATTTCAAGTCTTTTAAAGTCAAGAAGCCTTAAATGTCGTACTTTAGTCTTCTCAGGAATTTAATTATTCTTCTCTAGCTTGAGGTAAAGCTTCAATGTTTTTAATAAGGAAAATTAACAAAAGCCCACTTAAGCTTCCTGTTGATAATTTTCTCCTATTGTTTACCCTCCTTTCCCAGCATCCGTTTCCTATTTGCATCCGTTTCCTTTTGGATCGTACAGAATCCTTTGTTCTCAAACGTGACATGAATAAATTTGCTACTTTGCTGGATGTTATTTAAACAGACCGCGGTTGACACATCAGCTAGTCCACGAAGACAGAGGTGAGAAGATAGGATTTCAGAGAGTTCGAAAACTTTCACTGACGAGCAACTAGAGATCAACAAAAAGGTAACTTCTCTAAACGGTGTATCTTCAAACGACTTATTTTCAAATACGTAGCTTACATGCAGCAGCTATTTGCCTATTTTTTTTCGCTTTACAACTTCTAATTTATATGTCTCTAGCTGATTTACAAGAGCATTTATTCGCACAAGCTGCAACTATCACAAACTAGTATTAATAGTATATGAGATCGTGAGAGATTTCTTTGAGGTGATGGGCGTTGAGGCAGATGACTGAATGACGATCTCTTGAGATTTCATCCGCGCAGCCACGCGCGCCGGACTGAATTTTTATTTGAAACACACTGATGTGTACGTAGTACTGATACTCGTAGAATAACGGTAAATTGTTTCTCAGTTGTTTAATACTAAGTAGTTAAATTACAGAGAGTGCAATAGCTCAGCCAATCAGTTTGCAGCATTTGCATTGACACACTAGCAGAATTCTACTAATTTCTGTTACGTACTTTTGAAGGAAAATGAAGTGCCTTGTTTTGTTCTTCATCTCTTTGGGTCTGGCGATGTCATTTCCTCAACATTTTTACCGTGATGCTGAGGATCTGGAGAACCACATGACCGGTATGTCTGACAGTTTATTGCTATAACTAGCAGCCGTGTTTTTATTATACCTTTTAAAGTAACACTAGTACTGTATTTAGTTTGTTCAGTTGGGTTTAATGGTACTGAACACTTGCTAACCAGGTAGCACTTTTACTCTCGCGCTAATGTGGTTTCTTTTGCGTAAATGTGTCGTATCTTATTCAGACTTGCTCGTTGTTCACTTTACCTGCATGATTCAAATTTGCGTGATTCAAATCTGCGTGAAGAAATGAGACTAGTCTTTCCGTACTTAATGCGGATAGGCATTAGCAAATATTTTTTGCCAAACTTGATTCTATTCTTTACTCCTTATTGTCGGAGTCTCGTGTATGTCGTGGATCTTTTATCTCTACTATTTTGTAGATATTTTTGTTCTTTCCCTTATATGGAAGCATAGCATGACCGATAAAAGCCCCCTATGTTCCAAGGAAACTTTATTCATTGTTGTATAACTTGTTGTAGAAAACTGTATAAGATCAATATTGATAGCTGCCCTTGTTGCGTACTTGATAAGTCTTGCTGGTTTGTTCCTTAGTTCCTATGTGACATGTTTCCTATAAAGACTTCTATAATACCTCTAAACCTAAACGCAACATTTTATTCGAATGTTTGGCGCCTTTTTTGATAGAAACAGAGCTGGAGGAGCCTGGCCGACGTCAGATGAGCTTTGGCGCCACCGGCGGCAATGTTGGCCAACAGGGAATCAACTCTGGGAATGTTGCTGTTGGACATCAAATGAACTACGGCAAACGTCAGATGACCTTTGGCGCCACCGGCGGCAATGTTGGCCAACAGGGAACCAACTCAGGGAATGTTGCTGTTGGACATCAATGGAACTACGGCAAACGTCAGATGAGCTTTGGCGCCACCGGCGGCAATGTTGGCCAACAGGGAACCAACTCAGGAAATGTTGCTGTTGGACATCAATGGAACTACGGCAAACGACAGATGAGCTTTGGCGCCACCGCTGGCAATGTTGGCCAACAGGGAATCAACTCAGGGAATGTTGCTGTTGGACATCAATTGAACTACGGCAAACGACAGATGAGCTTTGGCGCCACCGGCGGCAATGTTGGCCAACAGGGAACCAACTCAGGAAATGTTGCTGTTGGACATCAATGGAACTACGGCAAACGTCAGATGAGCTTTGGCAACACCGCTGGCAATGTTGGCCAACAGGGGTACAACTCAGGGAGTGTTGCTGTTGGAGGTCAATTGAACGGCCGAAAATGAATGAAGATTCTTTTCCTCGGTTGCATCTTTAGCGCGGAAACCGACTTTTTAGTTGTAGTTTAGTATTGTTTGCGCACCTGTAGACGTTATGTTATCTGCATGTAATAGCACATGAAGCGAGAAATGACTATTAAAGTAATAAGGCAATAAAGGTGTTAAAATGCAGGTTACTGTTTTTTTCTTAATGAATATTACTTTGATGGGCTTTTGTTGCGACTTGGCCCAAGAGACGGGTAGTACCCGAGCACGATACCAGAAATACTGAAGAGAGCTGTATCCAAGAGTGTCGCCTGAAATCTTAAAGGGGCTCAGTCATGGTATTTTGAGTTATTTTGGCCACATACAAAATTACCTTTAAATTGAAGGAAACCTGAAAATAACAGTTTAATAAGATAGAAAAACACCAAAGAGATAATGATAAACCATAAAGGAACAAGGATGGCTAAGGATGGAGAAGATAAACACGGATTACAAATGACGAATTTGAAAAATTGAGGCTAAACTTTTCCATACGCGCAAACAGTGACTGAGCTCCTTTAACAGAACATTTCTCACCCTCGGAGTCCCATGGAGAATTGGATCTAGCGTCAGTATCTTAATATATACAGTTAAGATACTCCTCGCCTTTGGATATAAGCCACCTTAAATAGCACTAATAGTGGCCTGGTAATCTCAATTGCAAAAAATTCTGGCCTCTTTCATTTAGCGTCCCATCCCTCATCATAAGATAATGAGCATAAATGGATTTTAGAAAGATTTCCACTGAGCAAAAGCCCCTTTGATCTCAAAAGAAAAAAAGTTCAGGTGCAATCCTGAAGAAACTGTCAATGATTTAATGATCTATTGGTGAATTAATTTGGCACTATACCAGGACGTTATTAATGCAAATAAGAGACGCCCCTCCCAGTCCTCCCTGTCCGTTGCATTTTACCCAATAGAGAAGCTGTGGCATTATACAAACTGAACTCTGCTCGTGATAGTAATTGATCACTCACAGTGGAATCAAGGACTTCTGAAAACCCTCTGAAAGCCCTCAGACATACAGATATCGATAGGTTGTGTTCATTTTGAAGTTCCCCTTAACTGTTTAAACTGGGCCAACAAGGAATCAACTCCAGAAATGTGGCTGTTCAGTGGACAACAGTGGAACTAATGGCCACTACGGCAGACGAGGTGTGTAGTAATTCTTTCGAATGGGTGAAAGATTTAGGCCCCATTTATATGGTATCGGGTACCCGAGACAACCCTTTCCCAGAGGCAACTTTATCGAGCGTTTATAGGTGAAAACGTTGTCCCTGTAGGCCGAGTCAAAGTTGACCCTATAGGATTATTGATAACCCTTACTGAACAATTACGTGTGTAGATATATCCCTCTTTCTTTGCGTTTTCCTCGGTGAGTCAGGTAGGGTAACCCTCAGGGGCAAGCCCGACAACTTGTTCTTCATATAAACACCTTCGCTTGCCTAACTGAGACAATTCTCGGCGTGGCGAGTGTCACGAGATGTCTAGATTTAGGATTTAAAGCAGAAATTCGTTTCAAAGAAGTGAAAATTAACTCCGCAAAACCCACTTCCATGGGATGACCGAGGAAACCTCAAAGAAAGAGGGATACGTGTATTTGCACATTTGATTTTTTAAATAACGGCTTTGAATAATCATGCTGGGTCAACTTTGACTCGGACTACAGAGACAACGTTTTCACATATAAACACTTGATAAAGTTACCTCAGTTGGAGGGTTCTCTAGGGTACCCGAGACGATATAACTGGGGCCTTAGTCCAAGAATCTACTTGTCGAGACCGTAGCCTGGCTCCAAGGCTTCGTCGGTTAAGGGGGACAGACGACACTGGGAACTAGAATCCGGATGTTTTGTGCAGGCTCGAGTTACTTCGATTCGCTCCAAGAAAAATACTACCAAAATACTTTCTTTTGCTGTGTTTCGACCTACGACCTTTGTGAGAGCTAGGTTGCTACTGATTGCGTCCTCTAAGGTCCGTTTTAGTACTGCTACGATAAAAATGAGCTCGACAAAGAAACACTTCAAGCGACTTGCCACAAGCCTGCTTCCGAGCAACTACAAACTGACATTGAAGCCAAATCTCACGGAATTCAGTTTCACCGGGGAAGAAGTTATCGATGTGGAGGTACGATAAAAGCATTAACTAAACGGAAACGATCTAAATTACTCGTGAAGATTTGCATCTTTATATTTTAGGCTTCTGTTTTTTCGGTGGTTTTTCTGTCGTGCTTACCCACATGAGTGTGTTGCATGCGGTGGGGAGCGGGGTGGGGGGCGGGTGGAGAGTGGGGAGTGGGTGGGGAGTGACAAGGGTTAGTCCTGTGGAGATATCCCTTGATTTAACCGAGTGCCATCTTGGTTACATACCGCAGAATTCCGAAAGTAATGGACCCCGTTTCTTTTGGATTTAGCAGGCAAAAGGGGCTGCTACTTTCAGGTAGCTGTCACTTTCGGGCAGGTGTAACTTTCGTATGGTTAAAAAACATTTGTATGGTAATTCACAGTTGTTTCAGACAAAGCAGAGCGTAACAGTAAAAAATTCCATTTATGTATAATTATTACTAACTGACTGCCCACATAAACAAAGCAGACTGTACAAATAGGGGCCTCATTGTTGGTACTGTAGGAAGAAAGGTGTGTGGTCCCATTGTATTGCAATGTAACTAATACTACTTGAAACTTTATGTTAAATACAATTTGGTTTTTTATTCCGTCAGTATAAAATGCAGACTGCAGACTGGGGGTAAAATGCATACTGAGGGTAAAATGCAGACTGCAGACAGCAGACCAAGGGTAAAATGGAGACTGAGGCTAAAATAAAAAATGAGTCATAAGGATAAAATAAAGAGTGTTCGTACCCGTAAAATGTCACATCAGGATTCATGAATTAGGCTCGATAGCTACAAGTTTAGTTTGCCCTGTTGTTGTGCTATTGTGTTTTGCTTGCCTTGTGTCCCGAACAATTTCAAGGCGATTTGAAGCAACTAACAGTGGTTTGAATGATGAAAACAGGATGAAGGAAATGCGCTGCAAGAAATGGTCGGTCCAAGACCTAATCACGTTAACACATTTCAAAATGGCCGACACATAAACAAAGGTAAGATGTGTAGACTTACAATTAGTTTGGGCCCTTGTGGGAAACTTGGTTGAATAAAATGTGGAGTTCAAGAACTCGAGGTTGATAATATAATGTTTGACTAAGGCTAGGAAACGCCTTTTGGTTTGAGTTTTTGGAATTTTGGAAAAAAATATTACAGGTACACGTATGAAGACTTCCAAGTCTTCATTTGATCTGGATTTGATCCTCGTGTTTTTAGTTATTAATATTTTATTTTACCCTCAGTCTGCATTTTACCCCTGGTCTGTAGTTTGCAGTCTGCGTTTTACTGTCTGTCTGCATTTTACCCTCGGTCTGCGGTCTGCAGTCTGCAGTTTGCAGTCTGCATTTTACACTGACCAGTTTTTCATTGCAAGCGAGTGGTAATCTTCACAAGACTGTTACTTTCAGGGAGACTGTTACTTTCAGGATTTAATTGGAAAGTAAAAAATTAATGTTACTTTTGGGAAGCCGTTATTTTCGGAGGGGGGGGGGGGGACCGTTACTTTCCAAATTCGCGATCTATGGTATGGAGTAGGAGTCTGGGTCATTGAACTATGATTCCAATGGGTTCCTACTCTGTCATTAGTGAAAACCAGCCTTAACATGGGTTTAGGTCAATTTTTCCGACAAACATCCCCACCCGCTTATGCGAGGCAGTATTTATGCTCTATGCTGTATGTTTCCGTTTTTGGTTCAAATTATGGACCAATAAACAAAAACAAACAAGTTCACATTTTTTAAACATAACTTCCAATCCTTTCATTTATTCTCTATTTTCTGTTATGATAATTAGTACACACACAATGTAATAATTTGCAGGTAAGAGAAGAAACCGATAAAGTGGTCATCAACTGTTTGGATATTACTGTCAAGTCAGCCAGTTTTTCTGTTGGAGAGCTAAGTGAGTATAATCAGTGTAATTGATGGATTCTGGCAAAGTTTTAATTAATGACATTTTATAACACTTTTGGCCCTGATGATGAACGACCAGCATCAGTCCTTTCTGGATTAATGATAGAGATGATGAAAATTTACTGAGGAGCTGACTGAGAAAAGACTATGGGATGTGGTTATGTGCGCAGTTGAGGGCAGGGTTGTCACAGGTCAGGCAATGGTCAGGGAAAAGTATTCTTCAAGGTCAGGAAAAAGTCAGGGAATTTTATTTTGTTTCAGGGAAAATTATTGACCTTTTGAAGAAAACTCTCTATTGAAATTATAGCTCCACTGATTTAATACCACTGAAGACCGGAAGACCAACATTATGAGTCACTTGCTAGGGCAACATTTGTTTTTTCCAAGGCGAAAACTGTTGAAAACTGATCAGTTGAAAATTAATAGATGCATGGAAAAGACAGCTGTAGGGAGAGGCTGGAGAGTCCTGCTATGTACTATATCTGGCATTTTGTATTTATCTCCTAAGGGAAATGTTTCCGGGAATTTTGAAAAGTGATGTCTGTGTAAGGCCTCTCCTCTTTCTCCCTCCCCTTCCTCTCTATCACTCAGTCCAAGAGGCAGGAAGAAGAAAGACCCCCAGGAAATAAGGTTGTAGTGGTGAGTTTGCTACCTTAAATAAGAGCAAACCAAATTGTCCCCCAACTACAAGGACTACGAAATGAATAAAAAATAAATAAATAAATAAATAAATAAATAAATAAGTAAGTAAATAAATAAATAAATAAATAAAGGAGAATTCATAAGTTGACAGTGGATGGCAATTTTGCTTAATAGATTACCATTCTTCAAACATCTTGCATTGCACCAAGGATGAAACAGTTGCTGTTAGGTTTCCCTCACCTCTTCCCATGGGGAGAGGATTGCTGTCCCTGAATTTTACAGGAGAACTGAATGACAAATTAAAAGGATTCTACCGATGTAAATATACAGGAGAGGATGGAAATGAGAAGTTCTGTGCTGTTACACACTTTGAGGTACATTCAACAATAATTATAATAACATCCTGTGATATATTGTCTGTAACTCCCTGGTATTGTGTGGATGCGACCATAGATTAGGCCATTAAGAGTTTAGCTGTCTAAGAGTTTAGGTATATTTTACCTGTTGCACAGAGTGAATTCAGGGGAGGGGGTTGTCTTCTTCCCCCCCCCCCCCCCCTTGAGCATCCTTTTTTGCTTTTTGTTTGATTCATCATAAAAGTAATAGAATATTAAAATTGTTTTATACATAGTTGTCTCACTTCCACCAATTAACTGATTACCAAGTTAGGAAAAGACAATGTACATTACATGACTACATTATTATTTTTGTTGTTCTAGTTGATAAAATGAAAACACCAGGTTTTATTTCATGCCTTCACAAACAGTTTTCATTATTCAACAAGTGTCAGGAAAGTTGGAGATGGTATTTTAGAGGGTAAAATTGGAAACATTTTCCAAGTGGCATGGCCCCAGATCTCCCTAGAAGCTCTGGGCTTAGGCATTAGCCATCACACTGATGGCATCAAAAGTTGTTGAGGTGTCCACCCACCCCCCTTTTCAGGAATTCCTGGATCCACCCCTGGGCAGTTGAAGAACTGAATAATAAAAGAACCCCTGTCTATCCAGTTCTCAAAGCAGTATCTTTTAGGAGTCAGATAAAGTTGGAGCCACACCCAGCTTGGTCTCCTTTAGGGTGTATTGTCAAATCAGACACAGGGAGAGATCCCACTATACATACATGTGACATGTTAAGTGTGTATTTTAATTTACAGCCAACAGGTGCACGTCGAGCATTTCCTTGTTGGGATGAACCCACAATCCGTGCTACTTTTGACATCACCTTGATTGTTCCCAAAGACAGAGTAGCTTTATCGAACATGGTAATTAAGTTCAAGTGCACAGATCAAAAATAATAATGTTGTTAACAATAATAGATTTCTGTTGCATGATTGTTGATGAAGGTGTAGCCTGAGTTGGCTATCACACAGAAATCGAGGGCAAATAATCTAATTGTTTCAGTAAATCTTCTACTAAAGTCGTTCCAAACTTTTTCTAGATCCTCTTCACGGAGACTTTGAAAATGCAAAGAAGTAGCTCTGCCATTTTGTTAACAACTGCACACTGCTAGGCTACTCACTGTCTACTAAACAGTTGGATTATGAGCTCGAGATTTCTCTAGCGTGATAGTTGACAAGGGTGCAGCCCGAGTCAGCTATCACGCTTAGAAATCAAGAGTGAATACATGTAATCTAATTGTTTTAGTAGAAATCTACTTGTCGTTCAAAAATTTATCGAAATCCTCTTCATAGACACTTCAGAAACGCCAAGAAGTGCCATAATTTTTTTTTTACAATGGTACGGTCTGCTACGCTACTCACTGTCCATTACAGAATAGATAGTGAGTAGCGTAGGCAATCAGAGAGTGGTATTCGTGATAAAACGCCTAGTAGATTTACAAAGTATACTAAAACAGAATGGATAGTGAGTAGTGTAGCCAATAAGAGAACGGTATTTGTGATAGAATGGTAGAATATTTATACTGTCAGTAACTATTAAAAAGTTACTCTCAGTACAATAACTTGTGTGGCCTAACCAAATAAAGATGCCAAAGTGGAAGGCTTTGTCTCAGGTTGACTAGTTATGTTAATTGTAATGTAATGTACATACAAAAGGCTCTTTAGAAGCAGAAGGCCCTCTGCACTCAGTTTGTTTTTGATGGCACCATAATACATCAAATTACTGGCAAGCACCTGACACATAGGTCTGCAATGCATACAGAGGGGTAAAGATAAACAGCTCTTGGTAAGCATTTCATGCAAGTACGTAGAGCTGAGTGTAAGGCCTGCACTAGAGCAAAGCGGCAAAGTGTCCTGGGTCATATCAAAAGATATATATTACTAAATTGCTCCTGGGGATAATTGATGATTCTTTATCAACTTCATGTTCTGATGAATAGAGAACA
Source organism: Orbicella faveolata (assembly GCF_042242905.1). NCBI lineage: Eukaryota > Metazoa > Cnidaria > Anthozoa > Scleractinia > Merulinidae > Orbicella > Orbicella faveolata. The sequence continues at coordinate 4,166,383 of NW_028301555.1, forward strand.
TTTTGTAGAGGTGACTGGCTTGCCCAGGGATGTAGCACAACAGTTTCTTTCAATTAGAAACTAATAAGGTTTCCTGAGGAGTGTAATTTTCAAGTGACAATGTTTTCAGAATGTGACAGAAGAGAAAGATTACATTGATGACACTTCCCTAAAAGAGGTAAAGTTTGCCAGATCGCCCATCATGTCTACATATCTGGTGGCATTTGTTGTTGGGGAGTTTGACTTTGTTGCGGGAAAAGATGCTGATGATGTAAATATCAGAGTATATACTGCAAAAGGAAAAGCTAGCCAAGGACAGTTTGCTATGGAGGTGAGCTTATATAAGTGCAGTAAAGTTGTTAAATTTTTAGTCCGTTGTAAGCCATTAGACTTCAAAAGTTTCTGGGCAGTGGAGGTAATCTCGACTGATGGCTAGTCTGCTGGCACCAACATTGAGTGGTCTGCTTTTGAGTCACTGGCTGAATTAGCCTTTCGTTGTGTTCATAGGCAAGACACTTTACTCTCACAGAGCCAGCTTTCTTTCCACAAGTGTGTTAACAGAAGTTTTACGGAATAATTTTTGTAATATATTTGGGGAGTAACCCTAGGATGTACTTACGCATCCCATACAGGGGAGAGTACAACATATACTCGTTACTCCTTGTCACTCGATACTACTGAGCCCAGAGATGTCAGAATGAGTTTTCATATAGCCTTAATGGAGACTTAACCTTCCCTCTTAATGTGCCTGATAAGCTTTGATTCCATTTTTTATGATCATACAGAATAGCCCCCTGATATTTTTTAATCTTAAGACTGTGTTACTTTAATGTAATAATTATGTAATTTTTTATTGGTATCAATAACTAGGTTGCACAGAAGTGCCTGCCCTTTTACAAAGAGTATTTTGGTATTGGTTACGTATTGCCCAAACTTGACCTCATTGCTATCCAAGACTTTGTTATAGGTAAACCTTATGATCCTTTCATAATCAGGTAAATTATTCTTAGTAGGGAATTTGTTAGTGTTATGTGTTTGTTGTGAATTAGTAAAGCTTGCTCTGAGTGCCAAAAGGCCAGCATCGATGCTGGTTGTCTCGCTTAGGGGTATGAATCAATGATTCTGGTCTCACCTAGGGTGTTGATGATAAAACACCTCTAGTTTTAGTATCTTTTAGGAATCAACTAAGGGAATGTTGCTGTTGGACATCAGTGGAACGGCGGTCGCGGCGGCGGCTACTTCTACGGCCGACGAGGTGTGTACAACTTCTTGTAGAAAACTGTATAATATCTTGATAGCTGCTCTGTTTGCGTACATGATAAGTCTTGTTGGTTTGTTCCTTTGTTCCCTTGTGACATGTTTCCTATAAAAACTTCTATAATGCCTCTAAACCTAAAAGAAAAATTTTATTCGAATGTTTGGTGCCTTTTTTTTGATAGAAACAGAGCTGGAGGAGCCTGGCCGACGTCAGATGAACTTTGGCAACACCGGTGGCAATGTTGGCCAACAGGGAATCAACTCTGGGAATGTTGCTGTTGAACATCAAGTGAACGGCCGAAGATGAATGAAGATTCTTTTCCTCGGTTGCATCTTGAGCGCGGAAACCGACTTTTTAGTTGTAGTTTAGTACCGTTTGCACCTGTAGACAATATGTTATCACTGAGTTAATAGCACACGAAGCGAGCAATGATTATTAAAGTAGTAAGGCAATAAAGGTGTTAAAATGCAGTTTAGTGTTTTTTTTTTATGAATATTACTTTGATTGGGTTTTGTTGCGACTTGGCCCAAGAGACGTGTAGTACTCCACCACAATACCAGAATTATTGAAGAGAGCTGGATTTAAGAGTGTCGCCTGAAATTTTAAACGGTATTTTTAGTTATTTTGGCCACATACAAAATTATCTTTAAATTGAAGGAAACCTAAAAGTAACAGTTTAATAAGATGGAAAAACACCAAATAGATAATGATAAACCATAAAGGAACAAGGATGGCTAAGGCTGGAGAAGATTAACACGGATTACAAGCGAAGAATTTGAAAAATTGAGGCTTAACTTTTCAACATGCGCAAACCGTGACTGAGCTCCTTTAACAAAATATTTCTCACCCTCGGAGTGTCATGGAGAACTGGATCTAGCGTCAGCATTTTCATATACAGTTAAGATGCTCCTCCTTGCCTTTGGATATAAGCGCCCTTAAATAGTGGCCCGGTAATCTCAATTGCAAAAAATTCTGACCTCTTTTATTTAGCGTCCCCTCCCTAATGTTAAGATAATGGGCATAAATGGATTTAGAAAGATTTCCACTGAGCAAAAGCCCCTTTGATCTCAAAAAAAAAAAACAAAAAAAAAAAAACGTTCAGGTGCAATCCTGAAGAAACTGTCAATGATTTAATGATCTATCGATGAATTAATTTCGCACTAAAACCAGGACGTTATTAATGCAAATAAGAGACGCCCCTCCCGGTCCTCCCTGTCCGTTGCATTTTACCCAATAGAGAAGCTGTGGCATTATACAAACTGAACGCTGCTCGTGATAGTAATTGAACACTCACAGTGGAATCAAGGACTTCTGAAAACCCTCTGAAAGCCCTCAGATATTCAGATATCGATAGGTTGTGTTCATTTTGAAGTTCCCCTTAAATTTAAACTGGGCCAACAAGGAACCAACTCCAGAAATGTGGCTGTTGGACAACAGTGGAACTAATGGCCACTACGGCAGACGAGGTTTGTAGTAATTCTTTCGAATGGGTGAAAGATTTAGGCCCCATTTATATGGTATCGGGTACCCGAGACAACCCTCCGCCAGGGGCAACTTTGTCGAGCGTTTACATATGAAAACGTTGTCCCTGTAAGCCGAGTCAAAGTTGAACCTACGGGATTATTGATAACCCTTATTGAACAATCAAGTGCGCAGATATATCCCTCTTTCTTTGAGTTTTCCTCGCTCAGTCAGGTACGGTAAACCTCAGGGGTAAGCACTTTGCCTTGCCTTGCGAAATGTCTAGATTTGGGATTTAAAGCAGAAATTCGTATCAAAGAAGTGAAAATGAACTCCGCAAAACCCACTTCCATCGAATGACCGAGGAAAACTCAAAGAAAGAGGGATATTTGCACATTTGAGTTTTTAAATAACGGCTATGAATAATCATGCGGGATCAATTTTGAGTCACACTATAGAGACAACGTTTTGACATCTACTTGGGGGACCTGGGGGTGTTCACTAGTTGTAGCCTCGCGCGAAGGCTTCGTCGGTAAGGGGTCGGGGACAGGCGACACTGGGAACGAGAAAATCCGGATGTTTCGTGCCGGCTTACACGACGAACTACCCGGCTCAAAGAAAAATACTACCAAAATACTTTCTCTTGCTGCGCTTCGACCTCCGACTTTTGTGGGAGCTAGGTTGCTACTGTTTGCGTCCTCTAAGGTCCGTTTTTGTACTGCTACGATAATAATGACCTCGGCAAAGGAACGCTTCAAACGACTTGCCACAAGCGTACTTCCGAGGAACTACAAACTGACGTTGAAGACAAATCTTACGGAATTCACCTTCACCGGGGAAGAAGTTATTGATGTGGAGGTATGATAAAAGCATTAAGTAAACGGAAACGACCTCAATTAATCTCGAAGATTTGCATCTTTATATTTTAGCTTCTGTTTTTTCCGTGTTTTTTTTGTCGTTCTTACCCACATGAGTGTGTTGTATGCGGTGGGGTGCGAGGTAGGCAGTTGATGGGGAGTGGGGAGTAGTCCAGGAGGGACATCCCTAGACTTAAGGTGGCTCCCTATAGTTTTACGATCGCACGCGCGCTGAGGACGAAAGCTCAAGTAATCTACGCGCGCTCGAAGGAAAACATCACTGTTTTTATATATTTCATTAGGGTTTCAACAAAACACTGACCCCCAGTCAACTGACCCCCTACTGACCCCCCTACTGACCCCTCTACTGACTCCCTATAAAACCAATGGGAAAAGGAAAATTAAAAAAGCCCAGAACTATCAATGGGACCGATTCAAGTTCATCAATAAATTTAGCTTACCTGAAACTTCCAAGATGGCAGATGCGTTACAGATTTCTGACCCCCTTGTTCTCCTTTGACTGTTTAGTGGAGGTTTTGTTGACGGAACATCGAGCACGGAATAAGCTTGAAAATCATCAAATATTGTTTTCGTACGAATTGGGAAATTAAGCAAAGAGAAACGCCGACAAATGAGCAGGCTCGTGAAAGGCTCGTGATGGACTGCTCATGCAAGCAACACGAACACGCGTGTAAACCTCAACCGGAAGACCTCTCGCCTTGTTTTCGCATTTTAAGAACTGTGGTAACTGTAGTATACACCATTTGAACAAGCCCGGTGGATTACTTTCTCTTTGGTGAATAAGAGGCAAATCATTGAAAAACAGTAATGCCACTTACTGTCCATGACTAAAGCCATGAGCAACGTAGTTTGTGCATGCGGAAGGCGAGGGACCTGGGGCTACAAGGCTGCCAAAATAAACTTCCGGTTGATGTAATTGTGTGCATGTTCGTGTCGCTCGCGGTTAGTCGCGTATGTGTTAATTTGCCAGAATTTCCTTCAGTTGCTATTAATTTTTCATTGGTTAATTTTCTAATGGGTACAAATACCATATTTGATGATATTCCAACTTATTCTGTGCTCGATTTTCTGTGACAAATCCTTCAGACCAATGAGAAGGGAGTCGGAAATGTGCAACGCGTCCGCCATGTTGGAAGTTTCAGGTAAGCTAAATTTATTGACGAACTTGAATCGGCCCACTGATAGTTCTGGGCTTTTTTAATTTTCATTTCCCTGTTGATTTTATAGGGGGTCAGTAGGGGGATCAGTAGGGGGTCAGTTGACTGGGGGTCAGTGTTTTGTCGAAACCCAACTTAACTAACCTTTTATGCGTATTGTATTTTATTCATAGGATGGAGTAAAATTGGTAATCCCTCATGTATTATATAATCCCTGGCATCCTTACATGAAGAAAAAAAAAAAGGAAAAACTGTGAAGAAGAACCCTGGCTTACAAGATACATGTATGTATTTATGACTATTTAGGGGACCATGGAGACTTTTTAAGATTTATTTTTGTAAGAGCTATTGAAAAATTATAATGGCAAGCAAATTTTGGCATTTCCCTAGTCAGTCTCTATATATTTTATATATAAACAAGGTTATTTGCAGATCTGTTTTCAGAGTGCTCAATAGTAAACTAGAGCGTGATTTTAACGGATGACAAACTGAGCAACTGTAGATTTGACTTGGCATTTTATTACTATTTAGTTTCATGTTACACAACCTCTCTACAGCACTCTCAGGTAAAATTGCCAAATGTGAATTTACATTATTCAACTGATTTGAAATACAAAACAATGGAAAGGTGGAAAAAATGGATCACATTTTGAAACAAAAGAAACACACTTGAAAAGAGGGTCACACTTGGAAAGATGGGTTTCATGTGGAAAAATAAATCACAGTTGGAAAAACAGGTCACTTTTGAAACATGGGTCACACTTGGAAAAATGGGTCACACCTGGAAAAATGGGTCAGCCTTGGAAAAAAGGTCAAACTTGGGAAAAAGGGTTAAAATTGGAAAAATGGGTCACGCTTAGAAAACTGGGTCACACTTGGAAAAATGGGTCGGATTTGAAAACAATGCGGCATACTTGGAAAAAGAGTCAAACTTTAAAAACTGGGTCACACTAAGAAAAATCGGTCACACTTTGAAAAATGGGCCACGCTAGAAAAAATTGGTCTCACTGGGAAAAGAAGGGCACACTTGAAAAAATGGGTCAAACTTAGAAAAATGGGTCACACTTGTAAAAATGGGTCACTCTTGTAAAAAGGTTTCACACTTGGAAAGTTGGATTACACTTAGAAAAATGGGTAAAACTTGGACAAATGGTTTACACTTGGAAAAATGGTTCACACTTGAAAAAAAGGGTCACACTTGGAAAATTTGGTCACAGTTGGAAAAAAGTGTCACACTTGCAGAAATGGGTCACTCTTGGAAAAAATGGGTCACACTTCGAAAAATGGGTCTCTCTAGCAAAAATGGGTCACACTTGTCAGAGTTGGTCACAATAAGAAAAATGGGTCACAGTTAACAAAACGGGTCACACTTGGAAAAGTGGGTCACACTTGGAAAAAAGGGGACATACCTGGAAAAAAGGAAGTAATGACTTTGCGCTAGTGAATCGCGAAAACTCAGGAGGGGTCTAGTTTTAATCCAAGCCAACTTAACCGCAGGGTAAAAATAATTTGATGCTTCTTGATAAGAAACGTAATGAAGATGGCATCTACCTGTCAACGGAATCATTCCGAAAACAAACTGAAATGTAGTGGTGCTATCAAACTTATTGCCAACAACTACTTGCAACGAAAACTGACCATAAACTGGTTGTTTCCAAACAATTTACGCTATTTCGTTAAAAATGGCGCTGAAAATGCAGACGTTCGACGAAAACATCTCAAAAGAAGGCACTCTTGAAACCACATGGCACCCAAGATTATGAACTGCGTTCTGCGAACACACGCACACACACACACACAAAAAGTTTCACAAATTTGTTCCTGCAACAAATGTTTCTGATTATGAAAAGATTAAGAAGTCTAGAGAAATATGGCTAGGCATACGCTGCTTCCAAGTTTATGCAAGGAAGTCCTGGAAAATGTATGCTAAGCTTCAATAATACCTTTTGGATTAAACTGTTTTCAATTTCGTGTTTAACGGTTTTATTGCTTTAAAACATGAAAAATTGTAAAACTAATCAAATTCCTCAGAAGTCGATTAGTTGTTTTGCCTAAAATGGTTATTCCAACCAGCTTATTTCCACGGTGCTTATTTCCAAAGCCAAATTTCAAAACAGTTTCCTATTTATTTCAAAGAACCAACCCGTGGGAAGTGAATATTTCAGATAAGTAGTAATAGTAGACAGAAGTCTTTTGATACCACTATTTGTGCAATAATTATCGTATTAGCTTGAAATATAACTATAACTTGACAACCTTCATTTTCGTTATATATATGTGTTAAGTTGTTTCAATGGTCACGTTTCGTCATCTTGGAGTTCAGTTTAAATCACGAGCTGATTTCCCAAGCGAAACAATTGATTAGTAGCAGATGCTAGTTTCGGTAACAAAAGTATAGCACCGGAGTGAGTTGTTAGCGCTAACCCACTGCCGGCCGGCCAGTGTGCAGAGAATGCCCCCTTAAGATGCCACCGTCAAAGCCCGTCTCGCACTAATGGTGTCATAACACCATGTTGTGATGATGATGTAGCAGATGACAAACTTCCGTAGTGCACCCTACATCAAAGCCTTTTGTTAACAACTGTGTTCGTTGACCATAATTTTCCTGGACCAACATTAGCCTTACTGATTACTGAAATAAAAACTGCTATTTGAAAACCTAAGTTGAATATTTACATAGATCTACAAAAGGCTACTGTTTATAGCGATTGCTTATTATGTATATGTATCATAACTGGTCACCTGAAATAACCACTTTTCAACTAACAAACGACTTGGCTCTTTGTAATACATCGGAAATTTTTAAGAAATTGGGTTTCGAAAATAAGAACGTTAACCTTAGCAACAAGTTGGTTGAAAACCATTTTGGGGAATAAAAACAAATCGTCCATCAAGGAATTTAGTAAGTCGTCTTTGTAAAACTTAAAAAGACAATTTTATAGCTTTTTTAAAATTCTACTGAATGAAAGGTTTTGCTAATTCTAATTCACGGCCTTCTTTTATCTTCCGTTTGCACGTTTGTGTTCGAACAAGCTTTTAGCTTATAGACAATTGAATAAACGATAATCAAGCATTATTTGGATACCAATTTGCGCGTATTTTTAATGTTCGCTTGAGATGTTACTTTAGCGTAAAAATATCAGTTTTCGCAGTATTTAAGTTTTCTTTAAATCGTCATACTTTGTCCTTTTAGTTTGAAAGCTCAATTTTCACTAAAAACATTTCTGAACTAAAAGGCTATTAACTCCCCTAAAAAGAGATGACAAATTTGCCTGGTCGACCCTACTTAAGCTTCCCCACATTTTTGGTCATCTTTTGTTTACAACTGTAGTCTTTGAGCGTAATTTTCACACACAACATTAAACTTAAAATTGACGTTAGGAATGCAAGACTTCTTGTAAGACTTGACATTAATTCTGGAGAGTCTTAAGTTTCTTAAGTTTAGCTTGAAATGTAACAGTACTATAACTTGACAACCTTGCTTTTCGTTATCTGTTAACCTGTTTCAATGGTCACGTTTCGCCGTGTCGAAGCTAAATTTTAATAAAAAAGAAGTGATTTCCGAAGCGAAACAATGATTCCTTTAGAAGCAGATGACAAACTTGCCTAGTACACCGTACATCAAAACCTTTTAATTTCTTAATATCTGTGATCGTTGATCGTAATTCAGTTTCCTGTACCAACATTAGCCTTAATTATTACTGAAATGAAAACTCCTATTTAAAAAACTAAGTTGGATATTTACATAGATCTACAAAAGACTATTGTTTGTAGCTTTTACTTGTTACATAGATGTATCACTATTGGTTATCTGAAATAACCACTTTTTAACTAAGAAACGACTTGGCTCTTTGAAATAATGAAATCGAAAACTTTCAAGAAAATGGGCTTCGAAAATAGGAATAAGCGACGAGTTGGTTGAAAATCGCCCATCAAGGAATTGAATAAGTTTTGTTTGAAATACTTAAAGAGACATGAAATTGATCTGGTGCTTTGCGCGCTCTAAGAACCGCGGCGTAATTTTAAAGCTACTGAACATTACATCATTGAAAAAAAGTATTATTGAAGCTCAGTTTACAGTCACCAAAGCGTACCTACACGTATTGAACATAAAAACAGAGCATGCCCAGCGGCATTTGTCTAGGATAGACTTCGTTCATCAAAAAATTTCGTCGCGCGAGAACAACTGGAAATTTTGGTTGACGGTAGCAATTTTAAGAAATATATAAATCCAACCGTGATAGTGTCAAGCTGAGACTAACAACCATTCTTGCATTCCCATGTCAAGTTTATAGCTTTTGTAAAATTTCATTGAATAAATAGGTTTTTCTAATTCTAATTCACGACCTTCTTTTATCTTCTGCTTGCACGTTTCCGTTGGAACAAGCTTTTAGCTTATGGACAATTGAATGAACGATAATTAAGCATTATTTGGATACCAATTTGTGCGTATTAATGACATGTTTCCTTGAGATGTCACTTTAGTGTGAAAATATCAGTTTTCGCAGTATTTTAAGTTTTCTTGGAATTATCATGCTTTGTCCTTTGAATTTGGAGCTCAAATGTCGTTAAAAACATTTCTAAACTAAAGGCTATTAAATTTCCCTAAGAGCAGATGCAAACTTGCCTAGTCGACCCTACTTCCTCACATTTTTTGTCATCTTTTGTTTACAACTGTAATCTTTGAGCCTAATTTTTACACACAACATTTAACTTACAATTGACGTTAGGAATGCAAGACTGCTTGTAAGACTTGACATTAATTCTGGAGAGTCTGAAGCTTGTTTAAGTTTCTTGTTTAAATACAAATATTCAGTTTTTCCCCCTCGATGAAAATTTGTTGTTAAATAAATATTAAGAAGCCTGTCCTAGATAACTGTAGGTTGGCATGCGTTGTTTTTCAGTCTCTACAAGTGCCGGCAGGTATTGGCAGTTGCAACGTGAGCTTCAATAAGTTTTAAATTTACAGCTGTAATTTTGTATTCAACAATTTCATTATTAGACCGTCTTAAATCAAGGCAAAGCAACAGACGGGATTCAGTTCTCCACAGGAAGCTAAGCTGAGAAGATTTGGACTATATCGGATCGGAAGAATAGTTAGAAGAGTGACTTTAATAACAAAGAACGATAATAAAGCAATATTTCGATACCAATATTTGTGCAATAATTATCCTATTAGCTTGAAATGTGACAGTACTATAATTTGACAACCTTGCTTTTCGTTATCTGTTAACCTGTTTCAATGGTCACGTTTCGCCGTTTTGGAGCTCAATTTTAATCAAAAAAGAGCTGATTTTCGAACGAAATAATGATTCCTTTAGAAGCAGATGACAAACTTGCCTAGTACACCTTACATCAAAACCTTTTAATTTCTTAACATCTGTGCTCGTTGATCGTAATTTTCCTATACCAACATTAGCCTTAATGATTACTGAAATGAAAACTCCTATTTAAAAAAACTAAGTTGAATATTTACATAGATCTACTAAAGACTATTGTTTGTAGCTTTTACTTGTTACATAAATGTATCACTATTGGTTATCTGAAATAACCACTTTTTAACTAAGAAACGACTTGGCTCTTTGAAATAATGAAATCGAAAACTTTTAAGAAATTGGGCTACGAAAATAGGAATAAGTGATGAGTTAGTTGAAAATCGTCCATCAGGGAATTTAATCAATTTTGTTTGAAATACTTAAAGAGACATGAAATTGATCTGATGCTTTGCGCGCTCTAAGAATCGGCCTAATTTTAAAGCTATTGAACATTACATTGAAAAAAAGTATTATTGAAGCTCAGTTTACAGTCACCAAAACGTACCTGCACGTATTGAACATAAAAACAGAGTATGCCCAGCGGCATTTGTCTAGAGTAGACTTCTTTAATTAAAAAATTTCGTCGCGCGAGAACAACTGGAAATTTTGGTTGACGATAGCTATTTTAAGAAACATATAAGTCCAACCGTGATAGTGTCAAGCTAAGACTAACAACCATTCTTCCATTCCCAATGTCAATTTTATAGCTTTTGTAAAATTTCATTGAATAAATAGGTTTTTCTAATTCTAATTCACGACCTTCTTTTATCTTCTGCTTGCACGTTTCTGTTGGAAGAAGCTTTTAGCCTATAGACAATTGCATGAACGATAATTAAGCATTATTTGGATACCAATTTGTGCGTATTAATGACATGTTTCCTTGAGATGTCACTTTAGTGTGAAAATATCAGTTTTCGCAGTATTTTAAGTTTTCTTTGAATCATCATGCTTTGTCCTTTGAATTGGGAGCTCAAATGTCACTAAAAACATTTCTGAACTAAAAGGCTATTAAGAGGCTGTCTGTGTAAAAACTGACCATTGATTTTACTTCGAAACTTCGATTTTTCTCATAAGCTGGGATTTCTAAGCCCTTACCTAGTCAATCACTAGAATGAGTTTTATTTGATTAAAAATTCTAATTGAAGTTTTCTAGGATTGATTGAAGTTCGGTCCGCTCGGCACAAACTGCATGCCTGCTGAAACAGGGCAAATAGCACATATTGCCGGCGCTCTATAAAAAATAATATCCGCTCAAAAGTCCTAATTCTTTTTTCAGCCATAGATATATCATAGCAGTTTGTTTAGCCATGTTGCAATTATAATTCAATGTTGTTCCTTCAACGATTAAAAGAAGATTTTCTACCCGTTAAATCGAGTTTTCAACCAAACGCGAAGATAGCTCTACTTTGAAGGCACGTTTTAAAAATTTGGCACCTGTTTGAAACTGCTGAACCACATAAATAGAAAGTATAAATGTCCCTTAATTTAAAACAATAATAAAATATGTCTGCCCACTAGGTTTTCAAAACTAACGACAGCTTAAAGTTCGGGAAATTTGGAAAATATCCCAGCGAGTAACTAACACACTCGCCTTCGTTAAGTGCTCCGATAAATTCACGTAAGTCTTTTACCTGGCTTCAAGGTAAAAGTTTTGGTCCTTTGTAGCGATCCTTGAAACCTAGGTAGCATTAAAACTGCCAGCTTTTCCTTCCAGCTGTAGGTTTGTATCTATAAAGTACATTTATGGGATCCTCATCTTTGCCGAGCGTGACGGTCACATACTTCAATGTTCTTTGTATTACTGACCATTGTTTTCCTCGAAGCCGGTTTAATCGTGTAGAGTCCTCTTGAAAGGTTTGTAGAAGCACTCTTTTGGACAACTCTCGGCACACATACATGTATGAACGGCAAATGTTGATCCGGGGAGCCAAGGAAGGACTGATAAATGCCACGGCCATTTTGTGTTTACAACAGGTGTTTTAGTTCCCAATCTTCCCGTGAGTATCACATCATTGATTCCCACACCGTTACGTGCCTTCAAAGTAGAGCTATTTTCGCGTTTGGTTTAAAACTCGATTTAACGGGTAGAAAATCTTCTTTTAACCGTTGAAGGAACAACATTGAATTATAATTCCAACATGGCTAAACAAACTGCTTTGATATATCTATGGTTGGAAAAACGAATTGGGACTTTTAAGCGAATATTATTTTTTTTTAGAACGCAGGCAATATGTGCTATTTCTCCAGTTTCGGCAGGCATGCAGCTTGTGTCTAGCGGACCGAACTTCAATCAATCCTAGAAAACTTCAATTAGAAGTTTTAATCAAAGAAAACTCATTCTAGTGGTTGACTAGGTAAGGGATTCAAAATCCCAGCTAAAGAGAAAAATCGAATTTTCTAAGTAAAATTAGTGGTCGGTTTTTACAGAGACAGCCTCTTAAATTCCCCTAAGAGCAGATGACAAACTTGCCTAGTCGACCCTGCTTCCTCACATTTTTTGTCATCTTTTGTTTACAACTGTAATCATTGAGCGTAATTTTTACACACAACATGAAACTTAAAATTGACGTTAGGAATGCAAGACTGCTTGTAAGACTTGATATTAATTCTGGAGAGTCTGAAGCTTCTTAAAGTTTCTTGTTTAAATACAAATATTCAGTTTTTCCAGGAGCCATAATCGGAGACGGAGACCGAGACCGTAAGTCTTGGGATCCGCGCGCACCTATGATATGGGAGAATTTTTCTATTTTTAGAACAAATTGCGCCATCCTGACATCATATATCCGCGCGGATCCGCGCACGTGTCGGGGCCTCTCGCGTGAATGTTGTCACGTTGAGTGATCAAATGGTGAGAGCTCCGAGATTCTCATGCAGATTTTTCGCAGCGATGGCAGGGAATAAGGCAGGGAATAAAAACCAGGACTCTTAGATGTAGTTTTATGCTCTGAGCTAATGGAAAAGGTGAGTTTTTTTTTTTTTTCGCGCAGTGAATGAATAATATCAGCTCGCGCCAGTTGTACGCGTAAGTTTTTCGTTTGTTCTGTGAAGAAAAGTTATGTAAGAAAACTCTTTACTCTGGTATCGAGTTGATTTGTGAGTTTCCCAAAAAATGCTTAATCATAACCAAACCCTGTTTTTGATAGTTTCTTATGGTTTCTGTTTGTTTGGCGAGTTTGCAAAACTTTTTGAAAGGAAAGTCTGACGCGTACATTCAGTAGCTCATTTGCATAGTGCAGCGCGCGCTCTTTCAAGTCCGAGTCGGTGTTTTCAATTGTCAACAAACCTTGACAAAGATTTATTTCGTGGTCTTTTGTGCCGAGATGCTGCAACAGTTTTCACGAACGCCAAAGGCTACTAATATCATGTGTGTTTCTTTAACATAGTGAAATTTTACGCGGCGAAAATAAAAGAAACAAGGAGTTTTGATAACTCAACCAAAAAAAATCAAAATCGTTATTCGAGTTGATTAAAGAAAGCGTCGTCGTAATTTTGCTGATTATTTCTGCTGTATTCACATATTCTCAGCTAAGCTTTTAATATGTTCTCAAACATTTATCAACCTTAAACATATTTAAAAGCTAGAGATATTATATGAGTTCGATGCACGTTTTCACAAAAGTGGGGAAGTCCAATTTGTCATGTTTTACTGACTGTACAAAACATGCATCGGCGAGTGCTCTTATTCATCGAGAACAGACAATTATTTTACACAAACAAAACTGAGCAGCATCTACAGACATAAACTTTATTGTCGCTTATTGGGCTTTGATAAAACATCAAGCGTTGCTTACAATTCAGGCGAAACTCAAACTTGCAATTATTATTTTTTGTTTTACTTTTCGGTCGAGATAGACTCTGGCGAAATCCTCGCAAGGCTGTGGCAAGAGGAGGGAAACTTTGAAGTCCTGAAACGCTGCTATATCCAAATATACCCAACTAGTTTTTTGCTGTGGTTTGGAAGAGTTGTTAATCTTCAAGATATGTGAAACTTAGAGTGGAGTAATGTACAGCTCATGTAAAAGAAGCATCCGTCGGTACACAACTTGGTCAGCGATATCATATCTAAGCTTAAAGCGGAACATACCTAAATTCGATACTGTCTTACTTCACTCAAACTGGAGCAGCTTACGACGAAAATACTTAAGCAAAAGTCCAACAGATGTAAACGCGTTGAGTTGTGGGCCAAAAACATGACAAAATTTCGGGAATTTCGGACGCCATTTCCCCCGCTCGACATCCGCAAAAATCCTCGCAGCATGTATGCGCGTGTGCCTCAGGCGATGGCGCAATTTGTTCTAAAAATAGAATTATTGTCCCATATCATGGGGACAACCCCAATACTAGAAATGGCGCGCGCTTACGGTCTCCGTCCCCGATTATGGCTCCTGGTTTTTCCCCCTCGATGAAAATTTGTTGTTAAATAAATATTAAGAAGCCTATCCTAGATAACTGTAGGTTGGCATGCGTTGTTTTTCAGTCTCTACAAGTGCCGGCAGGTATTGGCAGCTGCAACGTGAGCTTCAATAAGTTTTAAATTTACAGCTGTAATTTTGTATTCAACAATTTCATTATTAGACCGTCTTAAATCAAGGCAAAGCAACAGACAGGATTCAGTTCTCCACGGGAAGCTAAGCTGAGAAGATTTGGACTATATCGGATCGGAAGAATAGTTAGAAGAGTGACTTTAATAACAAAGAACGATAATAAAGCAATATTTCGATAGCAATATTTGTGCAATAATTATCCCATTAGCTTGAAATGTAACAGGACTATAATTTGACAACCTTCCTTTTTGTTATCTGTTAAGCTGTTTCAAAGGTCACGTTTCGCCGTGTCGAAGCTCAATTTTAATCAAAAGAGAGCTGATTTTCGGAGCGAAACAATGATTCCTTTAGAAGCAGATGACAAACTTGCCTAGTACACCTTACATCAAAACCTTTTAATTTTTTAACATCTGTGCTTGTTGATCGTAGTTTTCCTGTACCAACATTAGCCTTAATGATTACCGAAATGAAAACTCCTATTTAAAAAAACTAAGTTGAATATTTACATAGATCTACAAAAGACTATTGTTTGTAGCTTTTACTTGTTACATAGATGTATCACTATTGGTTATCTGAAATAACCGCTTTTTAACTAACAAACGACTTGGCTCTTTGAAATAATGAAATCGAAAACTTTCAAGAAATTGGGCTTCGAAAATAGGAATAAGCGATGAGTTGGTTGAAAATCGTCCATCAAGGAATTGAATAAGTTTTGTTTGAAATACTTATAGAGACATGAAATTGATCTGATGCTTTGCGCGCTCTAAGAACCGGCCTAATTTTAAAGCTATTGAACATTTCATTGAAAAAAAAGTATTATTGAAGCTCAGTTTATAGTCACCAAAACGTACCTGCATGTATTGAACATAAAAACAGAGCATGCCCAGCTGCATTTGTCTAGAGAAGGCTTCTTTAATCAAAAAATTTCGTCGCGCGAGAACAACTGGAAATTTTGGTTGACGATAGATATTTTAAGAAACATATAAGTCCAACCGTAATAGTGTCAAGCTAAGACTAACAACCAGTCTTGCATTCGCAATGTCAATTTTACAGCTTTTGTAAAATCTCATTGAATAAATAGGTTTTTCTAATATTAATTCACGACCTTCTTTTATCTTCTGCTTGCACGTTTCCGTTGGAACAAGCTTCTAGCTTATAGACAATTGAATGAACAATAGTTAAGCATTATTTGGATACCAAATTGGGCGTATTAATAACATGTTTCCTTGAGATGTCACTTTAGTGTCAAAATATCAGTTTTGGCAGTGTTATAAGTTTTCTTTGAATCATCATGCTTTGTCCTTTGAATTTGGAGCTCAAATGTCACTAAAAACATTCTGAACTAAAAGGCTATTAAATTCCCCTAAGAGCAGATGACAAATTTGCTTAGTCGACCCTGCTTCCTCACATTTTTTGTCATCTTTTATTTAGAACTCTAATCTTTGAGCGTAATTTTTACACGCCACATTAACCTGAAAATTGACGTTAGGAATGCAAGACTGTTGGTAAGACATTAACTCTTGATGACCTGAAATTTCTTAAAGATTTTGCCATAAGAACAAATTTTCAGTTTTTCCTGCACGATGAAAATTTTTCGTTAAATAAATATTAAGAAGGCTACCCCAAACAAATGTAGCTGGGCATGTGCTGTTTTTCAGTCTCTAGACGTGCCGGCAGGTATTAGCGGTTGCAACTTGAGCTTTAATAATTTGACTTTTCGAATTTACAGCTGTCAATTTCGTATTCAAAAATTTTATCATTAGGCCTACTTAAATCAAGGTAGAGGAACAAACAACATTCAGTTCTCCACAGGGAACTAAGCTGTTGAGAAGTTTTGGACTATCTCGAAAGAGCACTTTAAGGGAAGACCTTCAAGGAGAGAATTCTAGCCCAGTAAGTATTCTTGTTACTAGATTTTAACTTACATTTTACATGTGCGTTCAATTTTAAGCCACCAGCTATTAGCAAACTGGGAGAATTCTGAGTTTCTTTCTGTAACGCACTCCATTTGGTTTCGCGGAATACAATAAGTCTGCATGAAACATTTTAAGAGAGAGCTCAAACAGAATCAAATTATGAACCCTTTGAATACGAAATTTTCGCCAAAAGATACCGTTTTAAACCGTTATTCAGGTTTTTTGGCTGCCATAACGCTAAACAAGCCTAATTTTTGCCAAGAAAGCCTTTTCTAGCAAAAGGCGAGATTTTTGCGTTGCATGTTCTGCGACTACCACAAACTAGTTAATTATTATTAGTATATGAGATCGTGAGAGATTTCTTTGAGGTGATGAGCGTTGAGGCAGATGACCGAATGATAATCTTTTGATGTTTTATTCGCGCAGCCACGCGCGCCGGACTGAATTTTTATTTGAAACAGGCGGATGTGTACGTGGAACTGATACTCGTAACATAACGGTAAATTGTTTTCAGTTGTTAAATACTAAGTTGTTAAATTACAGAGAGTGCAATAGCTCAGCCAATCAGTTTGCAGCATTTGCATTGACACACTAGCAGAATTCTACTAATTTCTGTTATGTACTTTTGAAGGAAAATGAAGTGCCTTGTTTTGTTCTTCATCTCTTTGGGTTTGGCGATGCCATTTCCTTCACCTTCACAACGTGATGCTGAGGATCTGGAGAACCACATGACCGGTATGTCTGACAGTTTATTGCTATAGCTAGCAGCCGTGTTTTTATTTTACCTTTTAAAGCAACACTAGTACTGTATTTAGTTTGTTCAGTTGGGTTTAATGGTACTGAACACTTGCTAACCAGGTAGCACTTTTACTCTCGCGCTAATGTGGTTTCTTTTGCGTCAATGTGTCGTATCTTATTCAGACTTGTTCGTTGTTCACTTTACCTGCATGATTCAAATTTGCGTGATTCAAATCTGCGTACATGATAAGTCTTGCTGGTTTGTTCCTTTGTTCCTATGTGACATGTTTCCTATAAAGACTTCTATAATACCTCTAAACCTAAAGGACACATTTTATTCGAATGTTTGGCGCCTTTTTTTGATAGAAACAGAGCTGGAGGAGCCTGGCCGACGTCAGATGAGCTTTGGCAACACCGCTGGCAATGTTGGCCAACAGGGAACCAACTCTGGGAATGTTGCTGTTGGAAATCAATGGAACGGCGGCCACGGCCACTACTACTACGGCCGAGGAGGTGTGTACAACTTGTAGAAAACTGTTTAATATCTTGATAGCTGCTCTGTTTGCTTACATAATAAGTCTTGTTGGTTTATTCCTTTGTTCCCTCCTGACATGTTTCCTGTAAAGACTTCTATAATGCCTCTAAACCTAAACGAAACATTTCATTCGAATGTTTGGCGCCTTTTTTTGATAGAAACAGAGCTGGAGGAGCCTGGCCGACGTCAGATGAGCTTTGGCAACACCGCTGGCAATGTTGGCCAACAGGGAACAAACTCTGGGAATGTTGCTGTTGGAAATCAATGGAACGGCGGCCACGGCGGCTACCGCGGCCACGGCCACTACTACTACGGCCGAGGAGGTGTGTACAACTTGTAGAAAACTGTTTAATATCTTGATAGCTGCTCTGTTTGCTTACATAATAAGTCTTGTTGGTTTATTCCTTTGTTCCCTCCTGACATGTTTCCTGTAAAGACTTCTATAATGCCTCTAAACCTAAACGAAACATTTCATTTGAATGTTTGGCGCCTTTTTTGATAGAAACAGAGCTGGAGGAGCCTGGCCGACGTCAGATGAGCTTTGGCAACACCGCTGGCAATGTTGG
Source organism: Orbicella faveolata (assembly GCF_042242905.1). Classification (NCBI taxonomy): domain Eukaryota; kingdom Metazoa; phylum Cnidaria; class Anthozoa; order Scleractinia; family Merulinidae; genus Orbicella; species Orbicella faveolata. The sequence continues at coordinate 4,184,730 of NW_028301555.1, forward strand.
CCAACAGGGAACCAACTCAGGGAATGTTGCTGTTGGAACTCAATCGAACGGCCGAAAATGAATGAAGAGTCTTTTTCTCGGTTGCATCTTGAGCGCGGAAACCGACTTTTCAGTTGTAGTTTAGTACCGTTTGCACCTGTAGACAATATGTTTCCAGTTAATAGCACATGAAGCGAGCAATGATTATTAAAGTAGTAAGGCAATAAAGGTGTTAAAATGCAGTTTACTGTTTTTTTGATGAATATTACTTTGATTGGGTTTTGTTGCCACTTGGCCCAAGAGACGTGTAGTACTCGAACACAATACCAACACGGATTACAAATGACGAATTTGAAAAATTGAGGCTAAACTTTTCAATATGCGCAAACAGTGACTGAGCTCCTTAAACAAAATATTTCTCACCCTCGGAGTCTCGTGGAGAACTGGATCTAGCGTCAGCATCTTAATATATACAGTTAAGATACTCCTCCTTGCCTTTGGATATAAGCCACCTTAAATAGTACTAATAGTGGCCTGGTAATCTCAATTGCAAAAAATTCTGGCCTCTTTTATTTAGCGTCCCATCCCTCATCATAAGATAATGAGCATAACTGGATTTTAGAAAGATTTCCACTGAGCAAAAGCCCCTTTGATCTCAAAAGAAAAAAAGTTCAGGTGCAATCCTGAAGAAACTGTCAATGATTTAATGATCTATCGATGAATTAATTTGGCACTATACCAGGACGTTATTAATGCAAATAAGAGACGCCCCTCCCAGTCCTCCCTGTCCGTTGCATTTTACCCAATAGAGAAGCTGTGGCATTATACAAACTGAACTCTACTCGTAATAGTAATTGAACACTCACAGTGGAATCAAGGACCCCTGAAAGCCCTCTGAAAGCCCTCAGACATACAGATATCGATAGGTTGTGTTCATTTTGAAGTTCCCCTTAACTGTTTAAACTGGGCCAACAAGGAACCAACTCCAGAAATGTGGCTGTTCAGTGGACAACATTGGAAGTAATGGCCGCTACGGCAGACGAGGTGTGTAGTAATTCTTAATGGGTGAAAGATTTAGGCCCCATTTATATGGTATCGGGTACCCGAGACAACCCTTTCCCAGAGGCAACTTTATCGAGCGTTTATAGGTGAAAACGTTGTCCCTGTAGGCCGAGTCAAAGTTGACCCTACAGGATTATCGATAACCCTTACTGAACAATTACGTGTGTAGATATATCCCTCTTTCTTTGCGTTTTCCTCGGTGAGTCAGGTAGGGTAACCCTCAGGGGCAAGCCCGACAACTTGTTCTTCATATAAACACCTTCGCTTGCCTAACTGAGACAATTCTCGGCGTGGCGAGTGTCACGAGATGTCTAGATTTAGGATTTAAAGCAGAAATTCGTATCAAAGAAGTGAAAATTAACTCCGCAAAACCCACTTCCATGGGATGACCGAGGAAACCTCAAAGAAAGAGGGATACATGTATTTGCACATTTGATTTTTTAAATAACGGCTTTGAATAATCATGCGGGGTCAACTTTGACTCGGACTACAGAGACAACGTTTTCACATATAAACACTTGATAAAGTTACCTCGGTTGGAGGGTTCTCTAGGGTACCCGAGACGATATAACTGGGGCCTTAGTCCAAGAATCTACTTGTCGAGACCGTAGCCTAGCTCCAAGGCTTCGTCGGTTAAGGGGGACAGACGACACTGGGAACTAGAATCCGGATGTTTCGTGCAGGCTCGAGTTGCTTCGATTCGCTCCAAGAAAAATACTACCAAAATACTTTCTTTTGCTGCGTTTCGACCTACGACCTTTGTGGGAGCTAGGTTGCTACTGATTGCGTCCTCTAAGGTCCGTTTTAGTACTGCTACGATAAAAATGAGCTCGGCAAAGAAACACTTCAAGCGACTTGCCACAAGCCTGCTTCCGAGCAACTACAAACTGACATTGAAGCCAAATCTCACGGAATTCAGTTTCACCGGGGAAGAAGTTATCGATGTGGAGGTACGATAAAAGCATTAACTAAACGGAAACGACCTAAATTACTCGTGAAGATTTGCATCTTTATATTTTAGGCTTCTGTTTTTTCGGTGGTTTTTTTGTGGTGCTTACCCACATGAGTGTGTTGCATGCGGTGGGGAGCGGGGTGGGGAGCGGGTGGAGAGTGGGGAGTGGGTGGAGAGTGACTAGGGGTAGTCCTGTGGAGATATCCCTTGATTTAACCGAGTGCCATCTTGGTTACATACCGCAGAATTCCGAAAGTAATGGACCCCGTTTCTTTTGGATTTAGCAGGCAAAAGGGGCTGCTACTTTCAGGTAGCTGTCACTTTCGGGCAGGTGTAACTTTCATATGGTTAAAAAACATTTGTATGGTACTTCACAGTCGTTTCAGACAAAGCAGAAGCGTAACAGTAAAAAATTCCATTTATGTATAATTATTACTAACCGACTGCCCACATAAACAAAGCAGACTGTACAAATAAAGGCCTCATTGTTGGTACTGTAGGAAGAAAGGTGTGCGGTCCCATTGTATTGCAATGTAACTAATACTACTTGAAACTTTATGTTAAATACAATTTGGTTTTTTATTCAGTCAGTATTAAACGCAGACTGCAGACTGGGGGTAAAATGCATACTGAGGATAAAATGCAGACTGCAGACAGCAGACCAAGGGTAAAATGGAGACTGAGGGTAAAATAAAAAATGAGTCATAAGGATAAAATAAAGAGTGTTCGTATCCGTAAAATGTCACATGAGGATTCATGAATTAGGCTCGATAGCTACAAGTTTAGTTTGCCCTGTTGTTGTGCTATTGTGTTTTGCTTGCCCTGTGTCCTGAACAATTTCAAGGCCATTTGAAGCAACTAACGGTGGTTTGAATGATGAAAACAGGATGAAGGAAATGCGCTGCAAGAGTTGGTTGGTCCCAGACCTAATCATGTTAACAAATTTCAAAATGGCCGACACATAAACAAAGGTAAGATGTGTAGACTTACAATTAGTTTGGGCCCTTGTGGGAAACTTGGTTGAATAAAATGTGGAGTTCAAGAACTCGAGGTTGATAATATAATGTTTGACTAAGGCTAGGAAACGCCTTTTGGTTTGAGTTTTTGGAATTTTGGAAAAAAATATTACAGGTACACGTATGAAGACTTCCAAGTCTTCATTTGATCTGGATTTGATCCTCATGTTTTTAGTTATTAATATTTTATTTTACCCTCAGTCTGCATTTTACCCCTGGTCTGTAGTTTGCAGTCTACGTTTTACCGTCTGTCTGCATTTTACCCTCGGTCTGCGGTCTGCAGTCTGCAGTTTGCAGTCTGCGTTTTACACTGACCAGTTTTTCATTGCAAGCGAGTGGTAATCTTCACAAGGCTGTTACTTTCAGGGAGACTGTTACTTTCAGGATTTAATTGGAAAGTAAAAAATTAATGTTACTTTTGGGAAGCCGTTATTTTCGGAGGGGGGGGGGGGACCGTTACTTTCCAAATTCGCGATCTATGGTATGGAGTAGGAGTCTGGGTCATTGAACTATGATTCCAATGGGTTCCTACTCTGTCGCTAGTGAAAACCAGCCTTAACATGGGTTTAGGTCAATTTTTCCGACAAACATCCCCACCTGCTTATGCGAGGCAGTATTTATGCTCTATGCTGTATGTTTCCGTTTTTGGTTCAAATTATGGACCAATAAACAAAAACAAACAAGTTCACATTTTTTAAACATAACTTCCAATCCTTTCATTTATTCTCTATTTTCTGTTATGATAATTAGTACACACACAATGTAATAATTTGCGGGTAAGAGAAGAAACCGATAAAGTGGTCATCAACCTAGTTTGGATATTACTGTCAAGTCAGCCAGTTTTTCTGTTGGAGAGCTAAGTGAGTATAATCAGTGTAATTGATGGATTCTGGCAAAGTTTTAATTAATGACATTTTACAACACTTTTGGCCCTGATGATGAACGACCAGCATCAGTCCTTTCTGGATTAATGATAGAGATGATGAAAATTTACTGAGGAGCTGACTGAGAAAAGACTATGGGATGTGGTTATGTGCGCAGTTGAGGGCAGGGTTGTCACAGGTCAGGCAATGGTCAGGGAAAAGTATTCTTCAAGGTCAGGAAAAAGTCAGGGAATTTTATTTTGTTTCAGGGAAAATTATTGACCTTTTGAAGAAAACTCTCTATTGAAATTATAGCTCCACTGATTTAATACCACTGAAGACCAGAAGACCAACATTATGAGTCACTTGCTAGGGCAACATTTGTTTTTTCCAAGGTGAAAACCTTTGAAAACTGATCAGTTGAAAATTAATAGATGCATGGAAAAGACAGCTGTAGGGAGAGGCTGGAGAGTCCCGCTATGTACTATATCTGGCATTTTGTATTTATCTCCTAAGGGAAATGTTTCCGGGAATTTTGAAAAGTGATGTCTGTGTGAGGCCTCTCCTCTTTCTCCCTCCCCCTTCCTCTCTATCACTCAGTCCAAGAGGCAGGAAGAAGAAAGACCCCCAGGGAATAAGGTTGTAGTGGTGAGTTTGCTACCTTAAATAAGAGCAAACCAAATTGTCCCACAACTACAAGGACTACGAAATGAATAAAAAATAAATAAATAAATAAATAAATAAGTAAGTTAGTTAGTAAATAAATAAATAAATAAATAAATAAAGGAGAATTCATAAGTTGACAGTGGATGGCAATTTTGCTTAATAGATTACCATTCTTCAAACATCTCGCATTGCACCAAGGATGAAACAGTTGCTGTTAGGTTTCCCTCACCTCTTCCCATGGGGAGAGGATTGCTGTCCCTGAATTTTACAGGGGAAATGAATGACAAATTAAAAGGATTCTACTGATGTAAATATACAGGAGAGGGTGGAAATGAGAAGTTCTGTGCTGTTACACACTTTGAGGTACATTCAACAATAATTATAATAACATCCTGTGATATATCGTCTGATACTCACTGGTATTGTGTGGATCATGTGACCATAGATTAGGCCACTAAGGCCCAGTTCAGATGCCGAACTTTTCATGAGCCGAACTTAATTCGAATTTGGGCCGACCCAAATTATCTAAAGTATGCCTGTTGATTGAGACCTCGAACTTAATTCAATGAACTTAACTTAGTTTGAGCCAAGACACATCGAAACATCAGCGTTTTTCAGGCAAGGTGTACATGTATGCATTAGGTTCGGCAGATGAAAAGTTCAATGTCTGAATCAAAGCTGTTCCAAAGCCGAAATTCCCGGCTGAGCTAGGCGGGAAGAACGGCTGAGCCATTCCAAATTCAAATAGCCGTTCTTAACTGATTTAGACACCGAACTTTTTGTGTACTTAATTCAACGTATTAGGTTTGGCTCATGAAAAGTTCAGCGTCTGAACTGGGCCTAACAGTTTAGCTGTCAAGGTATCTTTTACCAGTTGCACAGAGTGGATTCAGGGGAGGTTGTTGCACCACCCCCACCCCACGTTTGACCATCCTTTTTGCTATTTGTTTGATTCGTTATAAAATTAACAGAATAAAATTGTTTTATACGTAGTTGTTTCACTTCCACCAATTAACTGATCTCCAAGTTAGGAAAAGACAATGTATATTTGTGACTACGTTTTTATGTATTATTTTTGGTGTTCTGGTTGATAAAATGAAAACACCAGATTTTATTTCATGCCTTCACAAACAGTTTTCATTATTCAACAAGTGTCAGGAATGCTCGACATGGTATTTCAAAGGGTAAAATTGGAAACATTTTCCAAGTGGCATGGTCCCAGATCCCCCTAGAAGCTCAGGGCTGAGGGATTAGCCATCATGCCAATGGCATCAAAAGTTATTGAGGTGTCCTCCCACCCCTCTTTTCAGGAATTCCTGGATCCACCTCTGGGCACTTGAAGAACTGAATAATAAAAGAACCCCTGTCTGTCCATTTCTCAAAGCATTATCTTTCAGGAGTCAAATAAAGTTGGAGCCACACCCAGCTTGATCTCCTTTAGGGTGTACACAGGCGGCCCAAGCTCACAATGCGAGGAGTTTTTTTTTTTTATCTTTATGCGAACGTCCAGCGCGCAAAACGTGACATGGTTACCGCTGACATCTACTATTACATAACGACCGAGTTTGGTTACACGAAACGTAACCTTCGCCTTGCAGTATGTGGTGGTGTTGTGTTACAACGGTTTGAATTTATAAAGGTTTGTATGGGGAAAAGCGGTAATGGACATTATAGCTGAAATTTTGGTATTTTTGCAATAAAAATGACTCACCCCAATGCCTTGTTGTCTTTTCTATTGTCATCTCGCTTCTCAGCTCGATCCGAAGCCTTTTAAGTGAGTTATTGCTTAATAGTTTTCCTCTACTAAGAAAGAGTAAAGGCTACACACTCGATTCTGGACTGACCCCTGCTCGAAGCGAAAAAAAAACACTGAAATCCCGCCAGCCGCCCCAGTTCCTCCGCAGAATCATAGGACAGGTTTAAGCGCTCCCTTGCAGTTAAATTCCAAGCCAAATTCATCCCCACAGCGCACGATACAAAGCTCTGAATCGAAGAAAGCTAACCATCCGGAATCAGTGATCATGCTGCTGGCACCATTCATGGACACATTCGAAACCCGAGCGGAATGCCGGGCTAACAAATTGACCTTGACCAGGGGAAGGGAGCGCACAGTTCTCGACAAGCCAGGTACTTTGCTCCATGGTCCCCTGGGAAGATTTTTGTCCAGGCCGCCAACGGAACATTGTTGTGACGAGCCAATCAAAGCAACGTCTAGACGTGTTTACAAATGTGAGATACTTTAATAACTGTCAGAGAAAACCCTTTACGCGATCTTGAATAGATAAATCTTCGTGGATCACTATCATCAACAGAGCTTATCTAGTTTATGTTAAGATCTTTTGAAGATCTGAAATAGACAGTTTGTTTGTGGAGATACTGCTTTGCAAAGTGTAGAGGAATGAAGGTCGTTAGCCAAGATGTAAGTGTGCACTGAATATTACTGAATATTCGCGGCACATGTCATAATAGCTAAGGAAATTTGCTTTAGTTTTGTTGCATCACAGTCATATTATGTCTTACTCTAGATTTAGCAATTTTTCAGTATCAAATTTTGTCCTTTAACGGTGTACTTTTCCGTAGCAAAACAAATATTTGAAATAGGTTTCAGTACGGACAGTGCCAACAGATTTATCTATTAGAGATCGCGTTAAGGGTTTTCTCTGACAGTTATTTTAATAACTGTGAGATACTTTAAAAAGTATCTCACATTTGTAAACACGTCTAGTCATTGCTTTGATTGGCTTGTCACAACAATGCTCCGTTGGCGGCCTGGACAAAAATCTTCCCAGGGGACTGTGGAGCAAAGTACCTGGCTTGTCGAGAACTGTGCGCTCCCTTCCCCTGGTCAGGGTCAATTTGTTTGCCAGGCATTCCGCTCGGGTTTGAATGTGTCCACGAATGGTGCCGGCAGCATGATCACTGATTCCGGATGGTTAGCTTTCTTCGATTCAGAGCTTTGTATCGTGCGCTGTGGAGATGAATTTGGCTTGGAATTTAACTGCAAGGGAGCGCTTAAACCTGTACTATGATTCTGCGGAGGAACTGGGGTGGGATTTCAGTGTTTTTTTTCGCTTCGAGCGGGGGTCAGTCCAGAATCGAGTGTGTAGCCTTTACTCTTTCTTAGTAGAGGAAAACTATTACGCGATAACTCGCTTAAAAGGCTTCAGATTGAGCTGAGAAGCGAGATGACAATAGAAAAGACAACAAGGCATTGGGGTGAGTCATTTTTATTGCAAAAAATACCAAAATTTCAGCTATAATGTCGATTACCGTTTTTTCCCGTACAAACCTTTATAAATTCAAACCGTTGTAACACAACACCACCACATACTGCAAGGCGAAGGTCATGTTTCGCGTAACCAAACTCGGTCGTTATGTAATAGTAGATGTCGACAGTAACTGTGTCACATTTTGCGCGCTGGATGTTCGCATAAAGATCAAAAAAAAAAAAAAACTCCTCGCATTGTGAGCTTGGGCCGCCTGTGGGGTGTATTGTCAAATCAGACACAGGGAGAGATCCCACTATATGTACATGTGACATTTTAAGTGTGTATTTTAATTTACAGCCAACAGGTGCACATCGAGCATTTCCTTGTTGGGATGAACCAACAATCTGCACCACTTTTGACATCACCTTGATTGTTCCCAAAGACAGAGTAGCTTTATCAAACATGGTAATTACGTTTAAGTGCACAGATCAAAAATAATAATGTTGTTAACAATAATAGATTTCTGTTGCATGATTGTTGATGAAGGTGTAGCCTGAGTCAGCTATCACACAGAAATCGAGGGCAAATAATCTAATTGTTTCAGTAAATCTTTTACTAAAGTCGTTCAAAACTTTATCTAGATCCTCTTCACGGAGACTTCGAAAATACAAAGAAGTAGCTCTGCCATTTTGTTAACAACTGCACACTGCTAGGCTACTCACTGTCTACTAAACAGTTGGATTATGAGCTCGAGATTTCTCTAGCGTGACAGTTGACAAGGGTGCAGCCCGAGTCAGCTATCACGCTTAGAAATCAAGAGTGAATACATGTAATCTAATTGTTTTAGTATAAATCTACTTGTTGTTCAAAAATTTATCGAAATCCTCTTCATAAACACTTCAGAAATGCCAAGAAGTGCCATAATTTTTTTTTTACAAGGGTAAGGTCTGCTATGCTACTCACTATTCATTACAGAATAGATAGTGAGTAGCGTAGCCAATCAGAGAGTGGTATTCCTGATAGAACGCCTAGTAGATTTACAAAGTATACTAAAACAGAATGGATAGTGAGTAGTGTAGCCAATAAGAGAACGGTATTTGTGATAGAATGGTAGAAGATTTATACTGTCAGTAACTATTAAAAAGTTACTCTCAGTACAGTAACTTGTGTGGCCTAACCAAATAGAGATGCCAAAGTGGAAGGGTTTCTCTCAGGTTGACTAGTAATGTTAATTGTAATGTAATGTACATACGAAAGGCTCTTTAGAAGCACAAGGCCCTCTGCATTCAGTTTGTTTTTGATGGCACCATAATACATCAAATTAGTGGCAAGCACCTGACACATAGGTCTGCAATGATTACAGAGGGGTAAAGATAAACAGCTCTCAATAAGTGTTTCATGCAAGTATGTAAAGCTGAGTGTAATAGGCCTTCACTAGAGCAAAGTGGCAAAGTGTCCTGGCTCATTATTAAAATATTAGTGTAAAACAAACTTGCTCCTGGGCATAATTGATATCTTTATCAACTTCATGTTGATGAATAGAAAACATTTTGTAGAGGTGTCTGGCTTGCCCACGGATGCAGCACAACTGTTACAGTTTTTTTTAATTAGGAACTAGTAACATTTCCTGAGAAGGAGTGTAATTTTCAAGTGACAATATTTTCAGAATGTGATAGAAGAGAAAGATTACACTGATGACACTTCCCTAAAAGAGGTGAAGTTTGTCCATCATGTCTACATATCTGGTGGCATTTGTTGTCGGGGAGTTTGACTTTGTTGAGGGAAAAGATGCTGATGATGTAAATATCAGAGTATATACTGCAAGAGGAAAAGCTAGCCAAGGACAGTTTGCTATGGAGGTGAGCTGATATAAGTGCAGTAAAGTTGTTAAATTTTTAGTCCGTCGTAAGCCATTAGACTTCAAAAGTTTCTGGGCAGTGGAGGTAATCTCGACTGAGGGCTAGTCTGCTGGCACCAACATTGAGTGGTCTGGTTTTGAGTCACTGGCTGAAGCCTTTTGTTGTGTTCATAGGCCAGACACTTTTGTTGTTAGGGAATAATTTTTGTTGGTGGCTCTAGCGGAGGCCCGGGGGGGGCGGGGAGGAGTGGGCCTCCCCCTTATTTTGGGTGAAAAAAGAAGAAATCACAGGAGGAAGAAAAGCCAGCAGGGCAAGCAAAACAAAGCTGTCCCCTCTCCCCCGTTAGCTCAAGGTCTGGATCTGCCACTGGTAACCCGAAGATGTATCGTATGTATGTAGTTACGCATCCCATGCAGGGTGGAAGTACAAAATATACTCCGTACTCCTCTGTCACTTGATGCTACTGAGCCCAGAGATGTCAGAATGAGTTTTTAACAACTGCATCGCAAAATGGAGGCTGGGTGCCTGTGATATCCAGGAGCTTCCACTATTGGCAGCCAGCTCCTAGATGGAGACTGCTCCCATGGCTGGCAAATCCTGGCAAGCCAGCCATGAGCCCCCACGCAGAAGGGAGAGCAGGCACCCGTCACACTGTGTGAACAGTGGAAAAGAGGGAGGGAAATGGGGGGGAGGGAGGAAGCCTTGAAGATGAGGTCCCATGAACTGCCACGCAAATAACACGCTAGCGCCTGTAACGCTAAACACACTTCAGTCAAAGAGCACATGGGATCTGGCGCATGCCCATGTATGAAACGCCGCTGACTCCAGACAACACTGGCGCTCTTTGTTGTTAACTCCGTTAAATTGCATTTAACTGCATTTAACAACTGCATCGCAAAATGGAGGCTGGGTGCCTGTGATATCCAGGAGCTTCCACTATTGGCAGCCAGCTCCTAGATGGAGACTGCTCCCATGGCTGGCAAATCCTGGCAAGCCAGCCATGAGCCCCCACGCCAAGCCGGAGGACCTCCGAGCAGCGCGCTAGCCAGCTCGGAGAAGAGAGGGGCTCATGGATGGGGAGGCCAGAGCCCCGAGAAAAATGCCCAAATCCGTAGGCACCCAGTAACTGGCAAATTAGTGACAAAAACCATACCTGTTAGGCAAGTCGTTCAGCTACTGAAAGGATGGTTTCCACAGGTGTGCGCACATATAACAAGTAAGCATCACTCGACCAGCGACCCATTGTCTTAATGAGATGATCAGGAACACCTCTCTGGGCAGCAGTTGTAGCGGCTCCAATTCTAAAACTATGACCCGAGAACTTTCCAGGAATACCTGCTGCCTGTAGAGTGGTTTGAAGAAACGAGGAAAGCCGAGATCTAGAAAGAGGAGAGCCATCTTGGTGAATAAAGAGAGGTCCGGTGCCTGGCCCACGAAGATGAAGGTAGTTTGTTAATGCAGTCACAGGACAGAGAGGAAGGGAACCACGGCCAAGATAGATGAAACAACCCTGCCTGAAAGGATCAGTCTTTGCACACTTGATTAACACTCGAAAGCTTTGGGGATTGGTGGAGGAATCTACTTGAAGATCTGCCGCGGTCAAATGAACAGATGGATCAAAGGTACCATTTGTTGTAAATTCACCAGCTCTAAGAAACCCAAAGAAGCCAAGACAGCAGGCTGCCCATAGCATGACACTGTCAGGGTTGATAAAATCTAAAGACTTGTGCAAAACAGACATAAGGTCGGCTGTCACTGGTTGGCGCTGAGGGAGATTTGGGCCCTGATGACGTTTGATCCCTCGTAAGAGACGCTGAAGTTGAAGACGGTTGACAATTGGGTCTGGGAAGCCATAGTCAATGTGTAAAGAACGGACTGCAGACAAATATACTTTAATGGAAGAATGGTGAAGACGATCTGCTAAATGGGTACAGAAGCGCATCAGAGTTTGTTCACTGGCTGGTAAAAGAGGCTGACTTGGCTCGAAGGGAGTATCCTGACTACAAAAATCTAAGAACTGACGTTGAGCTGAAGCATAAACTTGGCGAGTAGAAGGTGCGAGGCCATTGGTCAAATAGAACTGGCATTTATCTGTCAAATTACGGGCAGCTGAGCCAGCAGCGTTAACGGAATTGGAGTCGCCCCAGGAGCTGCATGAGGAGCAAGATGATGGAAACGCTGAAAATCAAAACGAGATAAGGCATCAGCAATCGAGTTGTCTTTACCTGGCGTATGAGAGGCAGTAAAGGCAAAGGAATGTCGGGCTGCCACAAGTGACAAGTGACGGAGAAGAACCATCATGTTCGGATCCTTCGTGGTGCCCGAACGCAAAACACTAACGACTGCCATGTTGTCGGAGCAGAACTCAACTCGTTTAGAAGCCCATCGGTGGCCCCATAGGGAAGCTGGAATAACCACCGGAAACAACTCTTTGTAGGCAATTGCCAAGGGATGCTGAACAGCTGACCATTCACCCACAAACCATTCATGATCACAAATTGCACCATAACCCCGAGCACCAGCAGCATCTGAGGAAACGTAAAATTCAGGCAAGGTCGCCCACTGTGGGGAAAGCAGGAAACTGAGACCACCCCAAGAATAGAAAAATTCTCGCCACCAACGGAGGTCTAAGCGAAAGTCTTGATTGATCCTAATTGGGTGGCTATCACGTCGAAAGGCTGACAATAAATTGATCATGCGTCTCAAGAAGGTACGCCCCTGAGGAACTACTTTACATGCGTGTTGGAGATTGCCAATGAGAGATTCCAGCTCCTTCCGTGTGCAATGTTGTTTGAGGGACCAGGCTTCCAGAAGTGCAGCAATACGATCAAACTTATCCTGCGGCAGACGGGCCTGAAGTGAGAGAGAATCGAGCTCAATACCGAGCACAGTTAAACAAGTGGATGGCCCCTCCAATTTGTTCGGGTGAAGAGGAATACCCCACTTTTTAAATAGCTTTACACAAGTATCAATATTGTTCTGGCAAACAGGTGAGTTAGGAGGGCCCAATGTATGGAAGTCATCCAGGTAGTGTAAAAGAAAATTCACATTATAATTGTGTTTGAGGATCCACTCGAGCATATCTGCAATGGACGAGAAGATGAAAGGAGCAGAGCGTAGTCCAAATGGAAGCGCCATATCAATAAAATATTTCCCACGCCACTTCATACCAAGTAGGTAACGATCATCAGAATGGACAGGGACATTACGGTAAGCACTTTCCACATCGAACTTTGCCAACAGCGTTCCTCTGCCGTGAAGCATGATCCCATCGATGATATCATCAACCTTCATGTACTGCACTGAAAAGGGTTCTTTTGGAATGCCATCATTGACACTATGGCCTAACGGACTAGACAGATCCAAGATAAGCCGCCATTTTCCAGGCTGGTACTTCTTCGGGATAATTCCAAAGCGACTCACATGGAGGTTTGGGATAGGGGCTATAGCAAAGGGGCCAGCTACACGGCCTTTGTCGAGTTCCGTGCGGAGATACTGGTCGATGACTGAAGGCTGAAGGGATGCTGAAGGCATGTTTTTATTCTCCGATTTTAAAGATACCGCCCGAGGGTCAAAACCCAGCTGAAAACCATTTGTGAGACCTGAAATCACGTACTCCACTTGCGTTTGGTCGGGGTAAGAACACAGTTCATGCCGAAGTTCCTCCGCGTCTATGGGGGTTACTCTGGATGGGGGGACCAGGTCTTGCTGCGGGGCGCTCAAAATGGACAAAGAACACGAGGGCAAAGCATGGTGTGCCACTTCGGAGGGCATGTCATTACCAAAAGCATCTTGTGGTGCAGGAACAACAACATTAACAGGAACAGGAATCAAAAAATTTGAAAAGGAAACTGAACAAGATGAATGTACGCTATTTACATATGGTTTGGATCCCACTTCAACGCCGCAGACGTTTGCTTTGGGATGGGGGAGTTGACTGGGAGCGCCGGTAGGAAGAGGTTGAGGCCCGAAATGGACAGTTGACACGTAGATGATCACCTTCACATTTCTCACAGCGATGGAGGTACCGGCATTGACCAAAGGTCCAGCGACAGGTGCCATCATTCCAAGATCGGCAAAAGGTGGATGAACCGGCTATCGAAATTGAAGCTGAAGACGAAGTGGTTGGCTGCTGGCTTGACTGGGGAAGAGGTGACGAAAGAGTATGGAAGTTGTACAAATCATGGTTCATGTGAGACCAGTCCACCAAACCTGCAGCAGCTGCGTCCTTGCGGAATGCAACATCGTAATGGAGCCAAGCCTTCCCAGGGAACTGGCGCGACGTCTTGAGAATTAGCAGCTTGTATTGTGTCATGTCCTGCCATCTGGAAGAATGAGCACAGCAGAAGATCCACGAGTACACAGTGAAAGCTTCAACCCATGTCACGATATCAGTGATCTCTTGCACCCTTTTCTTGGAAGAACTCACGAGAAGTTTGCCATCAAGGTACGTTTGGGGCTCTGTCTCCTGGGCTTTCAAGTTCTCTGCTAGCAAGTCAGCAAGATCCACAAATTGGCCAGACCTAATTTTTGTCACCAGCTTCTCCGGGATAGGGGAATAACCGGGGCCAACAACAAACGGCCTATTCAGGGATGTTGAGGTAGAGGCGATGGAGGAATTAGAACCAAAGGAGACCAATGGCGTGAAAGACTGGTTGGAAGATGGCAATCCATTCGCAGCACCACGAGAACCAAACAACGATGGCGAAGATAAAGAAGAATTGCCTAACGTGCAGTATGTTGAAATAAAGGGAGGAACGACCAAATTACCTGAGGACTGGCCTGCAGAAGAAGGCAGTGGTTGGTTAATGACAACAGAACCGGATGACGTCGTGCCCGACGCCGCGTTTCCCGCTGTCGAAGAACTCGATGAGTGACTTTGCAAAGCCGCCAAAATGCGAGGTAACGTATCCCCCAAGGCTTGTGAAAACGCTTGACTGAGGTCCTGTTGAGAGAGGACGAAGGAGGGCGGAGTGGACACCGGAGTCGAAGAAATGGGAGGACGTACGACCGAAGAGGGAGAATCGGCTGAAGAAGAAGGCTGACTTGAATCCAACATGGCGGCCACACTGTTGTTTGTTGCACGACGATGTGCCATACCAAACGAAAGAAACAACGGCAAGATTCGAAAAACGACGAACGAAGAACAAATAATGCACACGCTACTCCGGGAGGAAGCCTTGAAGATGAGGTCCCATGAACTGCCACGCAAATAACACGCTAGCGCCTGTAACGCTAAACACACTTCAGTCAAAGAGCACATGGGATCTGGCGCATGCCCATGTATGAAACGCCGCTGACTCCAGACAACACTGGCGCTCTTTGTTGTTAACTCCGTTAAATTGCATTTAACTGCATTCATATAGCCTTAATGGAGACTTAACCTTCCCTCTTAACAGATATATAGATAATCTTTATTTTAAAACGATGAGTATTAAAGTTACATGAGCTTGTGGGGTCGTTTGCAATTAACATGCCTGATAAGCTTTGATTCCATTTTTATGATGGTGCAAAACAGCCACCTGATCTTTGTGAATCTAAAGACTGACTGTGTTACTTTGATCTTACTAGTAATTATGTAATCTTTTATTGGTATCAATAACTAGGTTGCACAGAAGTGCCTGCCTTTTTACAAAGAGTATTTTGAGATTGGTTACTTGTTGCCCAAGCTTGACCTCATTGCTATCCAAGACTTTGTTATAGGTAAGCCTTATGGTCCTTTGGGACTTTAATTTCATAATCATGTGCATCATTCTTAGCAGGGAATTTGTAATTGTTATGTGTTTGTTGAGAATTAGGAAAACTTGCTCTGAGCCTGAAAAGGTCAGCCTGGATGCTGGTGGTCTCGTTTTAGGGGGTATTAAAATCAATAATTCTGGTCTCACTCAGGGTGTTGATGATGAAACACCACTAGTTTTAGTATGTTTTAAGGTGCACTTGATGACGTTATAGCAAAAAACGTTCTTATTTCCGTTATTAGGCACAATTTCTGCCAGTCTTTTGAGTCTGGTCTACTAGCGCAGGCTCCTTTACCATTCAGTGGCTGGTAATCAAGCCTATTCTGTTTTATGTGGTACCTTTTAGAGGTCAAATAAACCTGACCCAGCCCAGATTGGTATCTTTTAGTGGTTTAATTCAAATTTTCCAACGAGCATTCCCAGTGTTTTCATTTGGGAGTCCCCCCTGCATGGGGCTCCGAGGGCCATAGCTTTGCCATATGTGACCATTAAAATAAAGATCATGTTGAAATGATTTAATTTTAGTTTTTAATATAGGGAAACATTCACAAAAATAATATGTGCAATCTAATGATGTTTTTATTTGTGTGAGTTGGGTACAGCTGCTAATTTCAGTGCTAAATGAAAACTTTATTTAATATTTGATCCCAGGAGCTATGGAAAACTGAGGTTTGGTCAATAGGTATGTTAATGAACACACAGAACTAGCACAAGTTTTTGATGTCCCACAGCAATCTTAAAATACAGTGTATTCCAATCTTCCTCTTGTGTAACATTATAAATTGATTAGATTTCTTAGATGTAGGCCATTTTTACAACTCTGCAAAATAAAACAAGTTAAAAGTATCCTTCCTCAGAAGTGAAATTTAAACTATCACACAATCATGTATCTAGACTAATAATATACATGAAAAAATTACTCGATTCTGATTGGCTGAGAGCACTGCAGTTCAAGTGTAACACCAGTGCAAAAAGTGTAACACTGTTGCAAAAAGTGTAACACCAGTGCAAATTACACATCGTAATTCTGGATTATGATTGGCTGAAAGACAAAAGGAAATTTTCTAAGTCAATGATATCACGTAAAATGATGACGAAAATTTTGTGCAGAAACTTTAAAAAAGTTTTCTCAAATGAGAAAAAAATGATTTCAAGAAAGATCTTCCGGCACTTCCTCCACGCGAATTTTTTCATGTTTATGTTATTAATAAGTAATCATACGGTTTTTCTCGTTCAATTTAGAATTAATTTGCACTTGTGAGTTTTTCAAAAAGCTGAAATTGCACTCGCCGAAGCGGCTCGTGCAATTTCAGCTTTTTGAAAAACTCAGTCGTGCAAATTAATTCCAAATTGAACTCGAAATCATATGATTACCTATACTAATTTAAGGCACCAGACATGGCGTTCTTTCTTTGAGGTACATGTACACATGCATTACATAATATTGAACTTTGAAATGTGAATAAAGTTTTCTAATTCTCCTTTTCTTTACCATTGTTATAATTTGAGTCATGCAAATAATATATTTTTATATTTATCATTTCCCTTTTTTCTTTTTTCTTTTAAAGTTAAGGGAGACCTGCTTGTTGATTGATCCAAAAGACTCTTCTGCTGCAGCTAAACAGTATGTGGCACTGGTTGTTGGTGAGTTTAATGCGGTACTCGCTTGATTAACGTGGTGGTTCATGCAAAATTATATTTTACAGTAGCTGACAGAATGCAATTGTACACTCATTTGTCAAGAGCCATGTGAATTAAAGTGACTGTTGTTCTTTTTAGGTCATGAACTTGCCCATATGTGGTTTGGAAATCTGGTAATAATTCAGTTCTTTTTTTATAATTACTGTTGAAAATGTAAACTAGTCATTCACAATTAATGTTACCGGTAATTAAGATTCAGACAAAAGCCTAAAGGCTTATATTCAGCGGAGCAGGAAAGTTGGTTGTGTTATTTGAGGTTGGGTGGGCGGGGGGGATTTTTGGATAGGGTGAAGCTTATGAGAATCTCACCATATTGTAACGGGCTGAAAAATACTTTACTGATCACGATATAAAATATAGTAGTAATGTAGCATGAAACCTAGTTAACCTCTTTTTCTTTTCTTTTCTTTTTTTTGTTGTTGTGAGTCACAGTGGTAAGTTACCATGTACATGTGTGATTGTTCAATGCAAGATAGCTCTCATCATACAAAGGGTATAATTTTAGTGGGAAAGTGTGCAAATCTTGTGTTGACTGTGGATGAAACAAAATGGGAAAAATCACAACAGGAAAATAGTCTATCAAGATCGTGGGAAAATAATTTGTTTTTATTCAATTTCTATAGACTGTATTTAACTATGAGTAGCATTGTAGACTACAAGTGGTCCCTCTTGAATCGCTTAGTTTGTTGCGCAAGACCTTAAATAAAGCGTGAGAAAAAATGGCCGCGTTAAATCCTGGGGGCGAGACGTGCAGTTTGTTAGTACTGATATTTCTCGGATTGTTGGGTTACCAGTTCAGTTGTATCTGTAGTCTGGGATAGCTGGGTAAATTAAAAATCTCTTGATTTGTTAGCACCAACATTGAAACTTATACACTGAATTTGTTGGTTTTGTCAATTAGTGCATGTGCTTAAGCGAAAAGTGGTGATGTTGCAAGGGGCGTTAAAAGGTATAACAGAGAGGAAGCACTAAGATGCCATTAATTTTAGCGATCGGCAACACCACAAAACGTCCAAGTCGTAGAGAAATTTAGGGCTCATTTCTTTGGAATGATCTGTATCATGATTAGTGATCTCTGGTGATCTGAGATCATGATCAGCAGGATCATGGTCGGGGGGGGGGGGCACTGCCATATATGGGCTATATAGGTATGTGCCGCTGTGAAGGGTATGGTTTTCAAGTAGTTTACTCTAGCATAGGGTATATAAATCAGAGCGTTTGGGTCTAGAATAGGGTATCATTTTCCCCAAAACTGACTAGTTGGTTGAAGATTTTATCTAGATTAAGGAAACCAGGAATTGCCACTCAAAAATATACAAAAATCAAATCGGCAAGTTCAAATTTACGCAAATCAGCCGCAATAGTGTCGATAGATGGGGGGATTTGGGGAGTTTACTCTAGTATAGGGTAGCAAAATTCAGCTGAATTAGCTCTGATATAGGCTAAGGACTCCAGGGTCCCAGCGGCACATCTCCACCCAGAAATTCCCAAAGTACCCCGCCCCCCCTCCCCAGATCATGGTCCAACAAAAAAACTGATGAATCCACTATTGGCAAGGATTCATCCTTTCCTTTGAAATCCCAAAGAAATACACCCTTGATGTCATGTATTGTAGGGAAGGTATATGCTAATAACCTTGGAGTTCTCGACTTATTAGTTTGTGTTTCGCTTGACTGACAAGCGCATTCTTCTTTCAGCACGACAATCTCCGTCGGTAGCTCTAGAGTCGAATCTAAATCGTTTCTTTTCACTTTCCTCGTATATTTATAAATGGTTGATCCAGTCTAAGTTTGTAGTTTAAGATATATTTCGTTCCTCAAAGACGAAGCTCAAGGAACGAAACAATTCTGTATTCGGAATGGCCGTAATTCGAAACGGTATCCGGTCACTTCGCCCCATGGGCATTTCTCCCCCAGTCACTTCGCCCCAACCAAAAGTCAGTTCGCTTCATAATCGAAGTTACTTCACTCCATACAAAGGTTTATTCGCTCCAAAAAGAAGTTACTTCGCTCCGTGATATAATTAAAGTGTATATATGCTTAAAAGATTATTTGCCTAACCGATGTTATAGTCGTGCCATTTACATACATACATACATGAACTTTATTAATGTGTCTTAACATCTAGCCGATGGGGAAAAAAACCCTCTACTAATTGGGGACTATGATTAATACGATCTTGATGACGTGTTTGTAATTGTTCGTTTGACTCGCCCTAATCTCTCTTTGTCCCCCACGCCATGCCGATGTTTTTGATGCGCTCTTGGTATTTCGCGCTCGTTGATCGATGGCCAATGGAATTTCAAAAACTGTAACCCTGTAGAGTATGAACTGCTTGTAAAAAGCTTTTTGTTAAACATGTTCGTAGTTAAAGGACTTAAAAAGCGACTGAGATTTTGGCGTAGTTAAGGCGATTGAGTCTAAATACCTTTGTTTGATTAATACGCGCGTTGTTTAGTATTCACTTGTAGCACTTACGTAGCAACAAAGTCAAACACACGGTCCGTTGATCGATCGATGGCCCATCGTATTTGAAAAACTTTGAAATCCATCCACGGCTTTACGCGCGTTCTTTAATAAACTGCCCTCAAAACCTTTTTTATTGAATTGCGCGTGTAGTTGCACAAAACGTCTTTGAATGACGACTGTATTTTTGTTTTCTTGCCACACGTACCCACGTGTAATGTGTGAACTTATGTTCATTCAAGGTGAGACTCTTTTTTTCGACACAACGCGCCGACCTTGTAACAAGCCTTCGTTCCGCATAATTGGAAAAATTGTTCACGGTTGGTCAGGCTGAAACCAATTTGTTGAATTGTTGTTCAACCGCTCTAAGTTATAACGACTAATCTTCAACTCTGTTGCTGTACTGGGAAATTGTTGAACCGAGTTTGCGACCGGCTTTCTTCTAATAAGAGACCACGAACAAACTTACTGACGGACGTACGGTTTATCGCAGTTGTGTACAGGAGGTTTCGAGAGCTTAATTGTTTTAATTTCCGTTTCCTGTAGTCGTCTCCTTCCGTTTCCTGTAGTTCTTTCTTTTATTTGAATAGGCTTTTGAGGGGGACATTAGGGGGTTCTGAACACCGCAATACCGCAAAAAAATCGGCAAATACCGCAATACCGCAAAAAAATCCCCAAATACCGCAATACTTCAATACCGAATGGAAACGCGATGTCATACCGAATCCACTACTCTGTATGTTTCACGTTTAGAGCAAACAAAACGCAAATAACAGTTAAGAATTTGTTAATGAACGTTTGGACAGGTGATTTTCGATTTAGACCAAAAAACGTAACATCCATTGGCGTGGTTGGCTAATGATTAACCAAAAATAACAAACCCTTTTACGATTGCGACACAAGGAATTGCAGTTTACCGTTACCATGAGTCGGGAATGTCCAATCAAAAACTGGAAAAGGCTCGGAAAACGTTGGAGGACTAGGAGGATAATTTTTAATACCGTCCAAAATGCTAAAATACCGCATCCCGCAGGTTCGGAGAATGCCGCAATACCGCATTTCGAAATTAAAATAACCGAAATACCGCAAGAAAAATTGTCCAATACCGCAGAGCCCAATGTCCCCCTCGCTTTTGTACAAAGTAGCTCATTGTGCTCATTGTGTTAATAATTTCAAACCCTCATGGCAAATTCCTCTTCAGCCTTGCTCAAGTCCCTCGAGGAGTTACAGGAAGAGATGAACGAGTTAACGCTGGGATTTGTGCGAATCGTTATTGTCTTACTGATACTGGGCATTTGACAAAGTATCTGGCGCTATCGATATTACATATCAAACACTATGTCAGCTAATTAACAATTAGATTATGAGCTCGAGATTTCTATACTACTCTGTGAAGAAGCACTTCACACAAAACGTTGGAGCACTAAAGAGAATGAGAATTCTTCCTAAACGGTCACTTGAGGAATTATACTTCTAATCTATTATTCCCGGCATAACATATAGTATTTCAGTATGGGAAAATTGCTCCCCCTCTGCAATGAATTCTCTGAACTTAATCCACGCAAGAGCGTAATATTATTATTATTATTATTGTAATATTTTCCAAGGTTCGTTGATTTCGTCGTACTTATGAATGGTGGAAGCGAAAATCGCACTTATTAGTTAGGTTTTGAACTTCTGAATTCTCGTATTATTATTTGAGGCGTTGTAAAAAGGCATGCAAATGAGGAGAAGGGCTCATCTCTGCTTTGTATTGACCCAGTTTCGCCTCATTCTGCATGTGCAACCGTTGATAACTGCAGTAACAACTATCACTTGGTTAAACCGCCTTCGTTCCGCATAATTGGGAAAATTGTTCAGGGTCGGTCAGGCTGAAACTAATTGTTGAATTGTTGTTCAACCGCTCTAAGTCATAACGACTAATCTTCAACTCTGTTGCTGCACTGGGAAATTGTTGAACCGAGTTTGCGACCGCCTTTCTTTTAATAAAACACCATGAACAAACTTACCGACGGACGTACGGTTCATCGCAGTTGTGTACAGGAGGTATTGAGAGCTGAAGGACACCCGCGATGGGGGGAAGTAACGCTAATTTCCGTTTCCTGTAGTCGTCTCCTTCCGTTTCCTGTAGTTCTTTCTTTTATTTGAATAGGCTTTTGTACAAAGTAGGTCATTGTGCTAAAACTCTCTCAATGTTAACCTTGTCAGATACTAATAAATAAAATCAGTAATAATATGCTCAGTAATTTCAAACCCTCACGTTCATCTCCAGCCTTGCTCAAGTCCCTCGAGGAGTTACAGGGAGAGATGAACGAGTTAACGCTGGGATTTGTGCAAATCGTTATTGTCTTGCTATTACTTAGTCTTCTCCGCAGCCGTTTTTTGGGATGTCACGGAACGTTCCCCCCTCCTAATCTGTAGGAAGCGTTTAACCCTTGATTGACGCTTACAATATAACATTTCCAGAAAATATATATTTTTCCATTAGCTGAACATAGCGATGAGCACTTGAAGCACTTGTACTTAGGGCTTTCATTTACATTTTTTTCAGTCCGTTATGATCGTAGCCTGCGAACACCGCCTATTTTTGGCGACGTGTGGCGAGAAACAAAAGCCTGAAATCCCTCGCGTGTTCGCACCGCAGACCTTTTCGCGCGAAAGCTTACGTCATTCACACTTTGCTATTATGTGATTGGTCTGTTCAACAGCGCGCAAACAAACCACAAAGACAAAAGGAAAAGAATGTTGTTCGGATGTGAGCAGCCGTTTCTTTGGGGGAGCGTTACGTGACATCCCAAAAAACAGCTGCGGAGGAGACTAGCTAATACTGGGCAGTTGACAAATTATTTGGCGCTATCCATATTACATATTAAACACTATGTCAGCTAATTAACAATTAGATTATGAGCTCGAGATTTCTATGAGGTGATTGTTAATGAGGCCGAATCAGCTATGACCTCATAGAAATTGAGAGCGAATAATCTAATTGTTAGTAGAATTCTAAATGAAAATTACTTTAAATAAAGGTTTTCAATTGCATCTCGCTCGACGTATTATTAAATTAAACTTCGCGTCTTCGAAAGATCGCTCGGACTGAATTGTCATTTGAAATTGCAGTTGTGTTTGCGCGTTTATAATAATTTCAAGTTTTTTAAAGTCAAGAAGCCTTAAATGTCGTACTTTAGTCTTCTCAGGAATTTAATTATTATTCTCTAGCTTGAGGCAAAGCTTCAATGTTTTTAATAAGGAAAATTAACAAAAGCCCACTTACGCTTCTTGTTGATAATTTTTCTCCTATTGTTTACCCTCCTTTCCCAGCATCCGTTTCCTATTTGCATCCGTTTCCTTTTGGATCGTACAGAATCCTTTGTGCTCAAACGTGACATGAATAAATTTGCTACTTTGCTGGATGTTATTTAAACAGACCGCGGTTGACACATCAGCTAGTCCACGAAGACAGAGGTGAGAAGATAGGATTTCAGAGAGTCCGAAAACTTTTACTGACGAGCAACTAGAGATCAACAAAAAGGTAACTTCTCTAAACGGTGTATCTTCAAACGACTTATTTTCAAATACGTAGCTTACATGCAGCAGCTATTTGCCTATTTTTTTCGCTTTACAACTTCTAATTTATATGTCTCTAGCTGATTTACAAGAGCATTTATTCGCACAAGCTGCAACTATCACAAACTAGTATTAATAGTATATGAGATCGTGAGAGATTTCTTTGAGGTGATGGGCGTTGAGGCAGATGACTGAATGACGATCTCTTGAGATTTTATTCGCGCAGCCACGCGCGCCGGACTGAATTTTTATTTGAAACACGCTGATGTGTACGTAGTACTGATACTCGTAGCATAACGGTAAATTGTTTCTCAGTTGTTTAATACTAAGTTGTTAAATTACAGAGAGTGCAATAGCTCAGCCAATCAGTTTGCAGCACTTGCATTGACACGCTAGCAGAATTCTACTAATTTCTGTTACGTACTTTTGAAGGAAAATGAAGTGCCTTGTTTTGTTCTTCATCTCTTTGAGTCTGGCGATGTCATTTCCTCAATATATTTCCCGTGATGCTGAGGATCTGGAGAACCACATGACCGGTATGTCTGTCAGTTTATTGCTATAACTAGCAGCCGTGTTTTTATTATACCTTTTAAAGCAACACTAGTACTGTATTTAGTTTGTTCAGTTGGGTTTAATGGTACTGAACACTTGCTAACCAGGTAGCACTTTTACTCTCGCGCTAATGTGGTTTTGCGTCAATGTGTCGTATCTTATTCAGACTTGCTCGTTGTTCACTTTACCTGCATGATTCAAATTTGCGTGATTCAAATCTGCGTGAAGAAATGAGACTAGTCTTTCCGTACTTAAGGTTACAGTATACCTTCAGATCGGCAATTTTCTTCAAATTTGGATTTTTGGTTCAAAGTGATGATCGAAGAGTAATCTCTAATTTCTGAAGACAAAATTGAAAAAAACTCAATATTGGCGGAGAAATGGAGGTTTTACGTTACGGCCGGAAGTAAAAGTTCCCTCTTGATTGACAGCCCTATAACGTGTACGCAATCAACCGAGACTACTTTCGCGGGAATATATGGATACCACGAATTGGCTGGCTATTCAGATCCAAGCATTTTTCGTATTAGATGTAATTCTGTTAAGTTATAAGTAAACATGGGCCACGGAAAACATTGTTTACCACTTCGAAAAAGCGAAGAACGAATGAAAACACATCATTGAGTGAAGAAGCGAAAGTTGGCCTCGCGGATGAAGCTATAGCTATCGTATCAAGCGGGCGAAAAGATCGAGTCAAGAGTACAGAAAGATTCTGTAAAAATTTGGGAACTCGACAGCTATAACAGCGATGTTTACATTGACTCTTTTGTTGAGTCCGATACTGATGAATCGCCCAACTCATTGAGATCCATTGGAATATTATCCATGCACATTTGCTCCGCCGCGCTTTCTTTTGTTCAGTTTGTTCTCGTCGCCCAGCCACTCTAGCGTTCGTATCCTTTTTCGTCTTCCCCATTTTGCCAGAC
The DNA here is from genome assembly GCF_042242905.1 of Orbicella faveolata. Classification (NCBI taxonomy): domain Eukaryota; kingdom Metazoa; phylum Cnidaria; class Anthozoa; order Scleractinia; family Merulinidae; genus Orbicella; species Orbicella faveolata. Next base: position 4,209,282 of record NW_028301555.1, read on the forward strand.
CAGCTTCAAGAAAAACCGAGCTACAGAAAAATTATCTCTCCGCCTTGAGCGCATTGCGAAACACAAGGGTTTTTTCGAGATTCACGCGTAAATTTAACCGCGAGTTAATGGTAGTAAATTTTCCAAGCGCTGATTGGCTCAGTGATCTGAGAACCCAGTTGAAGGCGTTTGTGGGCGGAGTTTGTTTGCGAAGCAAGAGATTTTTCTTAGCGCTGTTTTCTCGAATAAATTTTTTCGCTTGAAGCAGACACTTTAAAGAGTTACAACTCAAAGGGGATTTGTTTGATTGCCCTCAAATTTGGACAGTAGCTAGATTAACATATAAAAAACAAAAACGTGTTTGCGAATTGTTTATTTCGACATATTTTTTCTCCGAGAGCAATTTTTGTACGATCACTTCACATTTTTTAAATCCTATTTTGAAAATGTTCTGTAACTTTTTACTGCAATTGAATGTGGGAAAACGCAGACACGCTTTTTTAGCGCTTTTAGTCCTGAAACCGAGGAAAAAAATAAATTGGCGAAAAACAAAATTCGCTTTGACTTGTAGCTTCGAAAAGGTGATTAGGACGTTCGCATTTAGTGGCCGTGAAAAAATCGGCACTTCATTTTATTTCAAAATTTTTGGTATGGTTTGATAGCCAGCTCTATAAGCTTTAATTTGATATAGGGGTTTAGGTATCTACATCTTAAACCGGACGCGCTACATGGCTTGGACGTGAGACACCCCTGAAGGTATACGGTAACCTTAATGCGGATAGGCATTAGCAAATTTTTTTTGCCAAACTTGATTCTATTCTTTACTCCTTATTGTCGGAGTCTCGTGTATGTCGTGGATCTTTTATCTCTACTATTTTGTAGATATTTTTGTTCTTTCCCTTATATGGAAGCATAGCATGACCGATAAAAGCCCCCTATGGTCCAAGGAAACTTTATTCATTATTGTACAACTTGTTGTAGAAAACTGTATAAGATCAATATTGATAGCTGCTCTTGTTGCGTACTTGATAAGTCTGGCTGGTTTGTTCCTTAGTTCCTATGTGACATGTTTCCCATAAAGACTTCTATAATACCTCTAAACCTAAACGCAACATTTTATTCGAATGTTTGGCGCCTTTTTTTGATAGAAACAGAGCTGGAGGAGCCTGGCCGACGTCAGATGAGCTTTGGCGCCACCGGCGGCAATGTTGGCCAACAGGGAATCAACTCTGGGAATGTTGCTGTTGGACATCAATGGAACGGCAAACGTCAGATGAGCTTTGGCGCCACCGGCGGCAATGTTGGCCAACAGGGAACCAACTCAGGGAATGTTGCTGTTGGACATCAATGGAACGGCAAACGTCAGATGATGAGCTTTGGCGCCACCGGCGGCAATGTTGGCCAACAGGGAACCAACTCAGGAAATGTTGCTGTTGGACATCAATGGAACGGCAAACGTCAGATGAGCTTTGGCGCCACCGGCGGCAATGTTGGCCAACAGGGAACCAACTCAGGGAATGTTGCTGTTGGACATCAATGGAACGGCAAACGTCAGATGATGAGCTTTGGCGCCACCGGCGGCAATGTTGGCCAACAGGGAACCAACTCAGGAAATGTTGCTGTTGGACATCAATGGAACGGCAAACGTCAGATGAGCTTTGGCTACACCGCTGGCAATGTTGGCCAACAGGGAACCAACTCAGGGAATGTTGCTGTTGGACATCAATTGAACGGCCGAAAATGAATGAAGATTCTTTTCCTCGGTTGCATCTTTAGCGCGGAAACCGTCTTTTTAGTTGTAGTTTAGTATTGTTTGCGCACCTGTAGACGTTATGTTATCTGCATGTAACAGCACATGAAGCGAGCAATGATTATTAAAGTAATAGGGCAATAAAGGTGTTAAAATGCAGGTTACTGTTTTTTTTCGTAATGAATATTACTTTGATGGGCTTTTGTTGCGACTTGGCCCAAGAGAGGTGTAGTACCCGAGCACGATACCAGAAATACTGAAGAGAGCTGGATCCAAGAGTGTCGCCTGAAATCTTAAAGGGGCTCAGTCACGGTATTTTGAGTTATTTTGGCCACATACAAAATTACCTTTAAATGGTAGGAAACCTGAAAAGAACAGTTTAATAAGATGGAAAAACACCAAATAGATAATGATAAACCATAAAGGAACAAGGATGGCTAAGGATGGAGAAGATTAACACGGATTACAAACGACGAATTTGAAAAATTGAAGCTAAACTTTTCCATATGCGCAAACAGTGACTGAGCTCCTTTAACAGAACATTTCTCACCCTCGGAGTCCCATGGAGAACTGGATCTAGCGTCAGCATCTTAATATATACAGTTAAGATACTCCTCGCCTTTGGATATAAGCCCCCTTAAATAGTACTAATAGTGGCCCGGCAATCTCAATTGCAAAAAATTCTGGCCTCTTTTATTTAGCGTCCCATCCCTCATCATAAGATAATGAGCATAAATGGATTTTAGAAAGATTTCCACTGAGCAAAAGCCCCTTTGATCTCAAAAGAAAAAAAGTTCAGGTGCAATCCTGAAGAAACTGTCAATGATTTAATGATCTATCGATGAATTAATTTGGCACTATACCAGGACGTTATTAATGCAAATAAGAGACGCCCCTCCCAGTCCTCCCTGTCCGTTACATTTTACCCAATAGAGAAGCTGTGGCATTATACAAACTGAACTCTGCTCGTAATAGTAATTGAACACTCACAGTGGAATCAAGGACTCCTGAAAGCCCTCTGAAAGCCCTCAGACATACAGATATCGATAGGTTGTGTTCATTTTGAAGTTCCCCTTAACTGTTTAAACTGGCCCAACAAGGAACCAACTCCAGAAATGTGGCTGTTCAGTGGACAACATTGGAAGTAATAGCCGCTACGGCAGACGAGGTGTGTAGTAATTCTTTCGAATGGGTGAAAGATTTAGGCCCCATTTATATGGTATCGGGTACCCGAGACAACCCTTTCCCAGAGGCAACTTTATCGAGCGTTTATAGGTGAAAACGTTGTCCCTGTAGGCCGAGTCAAAGTTGACCCTACAGGATTATCGATAACCCTTACTGAACAATTACGTGTGTAGATATATCCCTCTTTCTTTGCGTTTTCCTCGGTGAGTCAGGTAGGGTAACCCTCAGGGGCAAGCCCGACAACTTTTCTTCATATAAACACCTTCGCTTGCCTAACTGAGACAATTCTCGGCGTGGCGAGTGTCACGAGATGTCTAGATTTAGGATTTAAAGCAGAAATTCGTATCAAAGAAGTGAAAATTAACTCCGCAAAACCCACCTCCATGGGATGACCGAGGAAACCTCAAAGAAAGAGGGATACATGTATTTGCACATTTGATTTTTTAAATAACGGCTTTGAATAATCATGCGGGGTCAACTTTGACTCGGACTACAGAGACAACGTTTTCACATATAAACACTTGATAAAGTTACCTCGGTTGGAGGGTTCTCTAGGGTACCCGAGACGATATAACTGGGGCCTTAGTCCAAGCCTGGCTCCAAGGCTTCGTCGGTTAAGGGGGACAGACGACACTGGGAACTAGAATCCGGATGTTTCGTGCAGGCTCGAGTTACTTCGATTCGCTCCAAGAAAAATACTACCAAAATACTTTCTTTTGCTGCGTTTCGACCTACGACCTTTGTGGGAGCTAGGTTGCTACTGATTGCGTCCTCTAAGGTCCGTTTTAGTACTGCTACGATAAAAATGAGCTCGGCAAAGAAACACTTCAAGCGACTTGCCACAAGCGTGCTTCCGAGCAACTACAAACTGACATTGAAGCCAAATCTCACGGAATTCAGTTTCACCGGGGAAGAAGTTATCGATGTGGAGGTACGATAAAAGCATTAACTGAACGGAAACGACCTAAATTACTCGTGAAGATTTGCATCTTTATATTTTAGGCTTCTGTTTTTTCGGTGGTTTTTTTGTGGTGCTTACCCACATGAGTGTGTTGCATGCGGTGGGGAGCGGGGTGGGGAGCGGGTGGAGAGTGGGGAGTGGGTGGGGAGTGACTAGGGGTAGTCCTGTGGAGATATCCCTTGATTTAACCGAGTGCCATCTTGGTTACATACCGCAGAATTCCGAAAGTAACGGACCCCGTTTCTTTTGGATTTAGCAGGCAAAAGGGGCTGCTACTTTCAGGTAGCTGTCACTTTCGGGCAGGTGTAACTTTCGTATGGTTAAAAAACATTTGTATGGTAATTCACAGTCGTTTCAGACAAAGCAGAAGCGTAACAGTAAAAAATTCCATTTATGTATAATTATTACTAACCGACTGCCCACATAAACAAAGCAGACTGTACAAATAAAGGCCTCATTGTTGGTACTGTAGGAAGAAAGGTGTGTGGTCCCATTGTATTGCAATGGAACTAATACTACTTGAAACTTTATGTTAAATACAATTTGGTTTTTTATTCAGTCAGTATAAAACGCAGACTGCAGACTGGGGGTAAAATGCATACTGAGGGTAAAATGCAGACTGCAGACAGCAGACCAAGGGTAAAATGGAGACTGAGGCTAAAATAAAAAATGAGTCATAAGGATAAAATAAAGAGTGTTCGTACCCGTAAAATGTCACATCAGGATTCATGAATTAGGCTCGATAGCTACAAGTTTAGTTTGCCCTGTTGTTGTGCTATTGTGTTTTGCTTGCCTTGTGTCCCGAACAATTTCAAGGCCATTTGAAGCAACTAATGGTGGTTTGAATGATGAAAACAGGATGAAGGAAATGCGCTGCAAGAAATGGTCGGTCCCAGACCTAATCACATTAACAAATTTCAAAATGGCCGACACATAAACAAAGGTAAGATGTGTAGACTTACAATTAGTTTGGGCCCTTGTGGGAAACTTGGTTGAATAAAATGTGGAGTTCAAGAACTCGAGGTTGATAATATAATGTTTGACTAAGGCTAGGAAACGCCTTTTGGTTTGAGTTTTTGGAATTTTGGAAAAAAATATTACAGGTACACATATGAAGACTTCCAAGTCTTCATTTGATGTGGATTTGATCCTCGTGTTTTTAGTTATTAATATTTTATTTTACCCTCAGTCTGCATTTTACCCCTGGTCTGTAGTTTGCAGTCTGCGTTTTACTGTCTGTCTGCATTTTACCCTCGGTCTGCGGTCTGCAGTCTGCAGTTTGCAGTCTGCGTTTTACACTGACCAGTTTTTCATTGCAAGCGAGTGGTAATCTTCACAAGGCTGTTACTTTCAGGGAGACTGTTACTTTCAGGATTCAATTGGAAAGTAAAAAATTAATGTTACTTTTGGGAAGCTGTTATTTTCGGAGGGGAGGGGGGACCGTTACTTTCCAAATTCGCGATCTATGGTATGGAGTAGGAGTCTGGGTCATTGAACTATGATTCCAATGGGTTCCTACTCTGTTGCTAGTGAAAACCAGCCTTAACATGGGTTTAGGTCAATTTTTCCGACAAACATCCCCACCCGCTTATGCGAGGCAGTATTTATGCTCTATGCTGTATGTTTCCGTTTTTGGTTCAAATTATGGACCAATAAACAAAAACAAACAAGTTCACATTTTTTAAACATAACTTCCAATCCTTTCATTTATTCTCTATTTTCTGTTATGATAATTAGTACACACACAATGTAATAATTTGCAGGTAAGAGAAGAAACCGATAAAGTGGTCATCAACTGTTTGGATATTACTGTCAAGTCAGCCAGTTTTTCTGTTGGAGAGCTAAGTGAGTATAATCAGTGTAATTGATGGATTCTGGCAAAGTTTTAATTAATGACATTTTATAACACTTTTGGCCCTGATGATGAACGACCAGCATCAGTCCTTTCTGGATTAATGATAGAGATGATGAAAATTTACTGAGGAGCTGACTGAGAAAAGACTATGGGATGTGGTTATGTGCGCAGTTGAGGGCAGGGTTGTCACAGGTCAGGCAATGGTCAGGGAAAAGTATTTTTCAAGGTCAGGAAAAAGTCAGGGAATTTTATTTTGTTTCAGGGAAAATTATTGACCTTTTGAAGAAAACTCTCTATTGAAATTATAGCTCCACTGATTTAATACCACTGAAGACCGGAAGACCAACATTATGAGTCACTTGCTAGGGCAACATTTGTTTTTTCCAAGGCGAAAACTGTTGAAAACTGATCAGTTGAAAATTAATAGATGCATGGAAAAGACAGCTGTAGGGAGAGGCTGGAGAGTCCCGCTATGTACTATATCTGGCATTTTGTATTTATCTCCTAAGGGAAATGTTTCCAGGAATTTTTAAAAGTGATGTCTGTGTGAGGCCTCTCCTCTTTCTCCCTCCCCCTACCTCTCTATCACTCAGTCCAAGAGGCAGGAAGAAGAAAGACCCCCAGGGAACGAGGTAGTAGTAGTCTGAATTTGCTACCTTAAATAAGAGCAAACCAAATTGTCCCACAACTACAAGGACTACGAAATGAATAATAAATAAATAAATAAATAAATAAATAAATAAATAAATAAGTAAGTAAGTAAATAAATAAATAAATAAAGGAGAATTCATAAGTTGACAGTGGATGGCAATTTTGCTTAATAGATTACCATTCTTCAAACATCTCGCATTGCACCAAGGATGAAACAGTTGCTGTTAGGTTTCCCTCACCTCTTCCCATGGGGAGAGGATTGCTGTCCCTGAATTTTACAGGGGAACTGAATGACAAATTAAAAGGATTCTACCGATGTAAATATACAGGAGAGGATGGAAATGAGAAGTTCTGTGCTGTTACACACTTTGAGGTACATTCAACAATAATTATAATAACATCCTGTGATATATTGTCTGTAACTCCCTGGTATTGTGTGGATGCGACCATAGATTAGGCCACTAAGAGTTTAGCTGTCTAAGAGTTTAGGTATATTTTACCTCTTGCACAGAGTGGATTCAGGGGAGGGGGTTGTCTTCTTCCCCCCCCCCCCCCCCTTGAGCATCCTTTTTTGCTTTTTGTTTGATTCATCATAAAAGTAATAGAATATTAAAATTGTTTTATACATAGTTGTCTCACTTCCACCAATTAACTGATTACCAAGTTAGCAAAAGACAATGTACATTACATGACTACATTATTATTTTTGTTGTTCTAGTTGATAAAATGAAAACACCAGGTTTTATTTCATGCCTTCACAAACAGTTTTCATTATTCAACAAGTGTCAGGAAAGTTGGAGATGGTATTTTAGAGGGTAAAATTGGAAACATTTTCCAAGTGGCATGGCCCCAGATCTCCCTAGAAGCTCTGGGCTTAGGCATTAGCCATCACACTGATGGCATCAAAAGTTGTTGAGGTGTCCACCCACCCCCCTTTTCAGGAATTCCTGGATCCACCCCTGGGCAGTTGAAGAACTGAATAATAAAAGAACCCCTGTCTATCCAGTTCTGAAAGCAGTATCTTTTAGGAGTCAGATAAAGTTGGAGCCACACCCAGCTTGGTCTCCTTTAGGGTGTATTGTCAAATCAGACACAGGGAGAGATCCCACTATACATACATGTGACATGTTAAGTGTGTATTTTAATTTACAGCCAACAGGTGCACGTCGAGCATTTCCTTGTTGGGATGAACCCACAATCCGTGCTACTTTTGACATCACCTTGATTGTTCCCAAAGACAGAGTAGCTTTATCGAACATGGTAATTAAGTTCAAGTGCACAGATCAAAAATAATAATGTTGTTAATGATAATAGATTTCTGTTGCATGATTGTTGATGAAGGTGTAGCCTGAGTTGGCTATCACACAGAAATCGAGGGCAAATAATCTAATTGTTTCAGTAAATCTTCTACTAAAGTCGTTCCAAACTTTTTCTAGATCCTCTTCACGGAGACTTTGAAAATGCAAAGAAGTAGTTCTGCCATTTTGTTAACAACTGCACACTACTAGGCTACTCACTGTCTACTAAACAATTGGATTATGAGCTCGAGATTTCTCTAGCATGATAGTTGACAAGGGTGCAGCCCGAGTCAGCTATCACGCTTAGAAATCAAGAGTGAATACATGTAATCTAATTGTTTTAGTATAAATCTACTTGTCGTTCAAAAATTTATCGAAATCCTCTTCATAGACACTTCAGAAACGCCAAGAAGTGCCATAATTTTTTTTTACAATGGTACGGTCTGCTACGCTACTCACTGTCCATTACAGAATAGATAGTGAGTAGTGTAGGCAATCAGAGAGTGGTATTCGTGATAAAACACCTAGTAGATTTACAAAGTATACTAAAACAGAATGGATAGTGAGTAGTGTAGCCAATAAGAGAACGGTATTTGTGATAGAATGGTAGAATATTTATACTGTCAGTAACTATTAAAAAGTTATTCTCAGTACAATAACTTGTGTGGCCTAACCAAATAAAGATGCCAAAGTGGAAGGCTTTCTCTCAGGTTGACTAGTTATGTTAATTGTAATGTAATGTACATACAAAAGGCTCTTTAGAAGCACAAGGCCCTCTGCACTCAGTTTGTTTTTGATGGCACCATAATACATCAAATTACTGGCAAGCACCTGACACATAGGTCTGCAATGCATACACAGGGGTAAAGATAAACAACTCTTGGTAAGCATTTCATGCAAGTACGTAGAGCTGAGTGTAAGGCCTGCACTAGAGCAAAGCGGCAAAGTGTCCTGGGTCATATCAAAAGATATATATTACTAAATTGCTCCTGGGGATAATTGATGATTCTTTATCAACTTCATGTTCTGATGAATAGAGAACATTTTGTAGAGGTGACTGGCTTGCCCAGGGATGTAGCACAACAGTTTCTTTCAATTAGAAACTAATAAGGTTTCCTGAGGAGTGTAATTTTCAAGTGACAATGTTTTCAGAATGTGACAGAAGAGAAAGATTACATTGATGACACTTCCCTAAAAGAGGTAAAGTTTGCCAGATCGCCCATCATGTCTACATATCTGGTGGCATTTGTTGTTGGGGAGTTTGACTTTGTTGAGGGAAAAGATGCTGATGATGTAAATATCAGAGTATATACTGCAAAAGGAAAAGCTAGCCAAGGACAGTTTGCTATGGAGGTGAGCTGATATAAGTGCAGTAAAGTTGTTAAATTTTTAGTCCGTTGTAAGCTATTAGACTTCAAAAGTTTCTGGGCAGTGGAGGTAATCTCGACTGATGGCTAGTCTGCTGGCACCAACATTGAGTGGTCTGCTTTTGAGTCACTGGCTGAATTAGCCTTTTGTTGTGTTCATAGGCAAGACACTTTACTCTCACAGAGCCACCTTTCTTTCCACAAGTGTATTAACAGAATTGTTACGGAATAATTTTTGTAATATTGGGGAGTAACCCTAGGATGTACTTACGTGTCCCATACAGGGGGAGTACAAAATATACTCGTTACTCCTTGTCACTTGATACCACTGAGCCCAGAGATGTCAGAATCAGTTTTCATATAGCCTTAATGGAGACTTAACCTTCCTCTTGATGTGCCTGATAAGCTTTGATTCCATTTTTTATGATCATACAGAATAGCCCCCTGATATTTTTTAATCTAAAGACTGTGTTACTTTAATCTAATAATTAATATGTAGTTTTTCATTGGTATCAATAACTAGGTTGCACAGAAGTGCCTGCCCTTTTACAAAGAGTATTTTGGTATTGGTTACGTATTGCCCAAGCTTGACCTCATTGCCATCCAAGACTTTGTTATAGGTGAGCCTTATGATCCTTTCATAATCATATGAATTATTCATAGTAGGGAATTTGTTAGTGTTATGCATTTGCTGTGAATTAGTAAAGCTTGCTCTGAGCCCAAAAAGGTCAGCCTGGATGCTGGTTGTCTCGCTTAGGGGTATGAATCAATGATTCTGGTCTCACTTAGGGTGTTGATGATGAAACACCACTAGTTTTAGTATCTTTTAGGGTGCACTTGAAGACATTACATGTATAACAAAAAATGTTCTTATTTCCATTTTAGGCTCAATTTCTGCCAGTCTATTGAGTTCGGTCTACTAGCTGGGCTCCTTTCCCGATCAGTGGCTGGTAATCAAGCCTATTCTGTTTTACGTGTAACCTTTTAGAGGTCAAATAAAGCTTTACCCAGCCCAGATTGGAATTTTTTAGGGGTTTAATTCAAATTTTCCAACAAGCATTCCCAGCGTTTTCATTTGGGAGTCCCCCCTGCATGGGGCTCCGAGGGCCATAGCTTTGCCATATGTGACCATTAAGATAAAGATCATGTTGAAATGATTTATTTTTAGTTTTTAATGTAAGAAAACATTGACAAAAATAATATATACAATCTAATGATGTTATTGTTTGTGTGAGTTGGTACTGAGATGGTAATTTTCAGTGCTAAATGAAAACTTTATTTATTTGATTCCAGGAGCTATGGAAAACTGGGGTTTGGTCACCTACAGGTATTTTAATGAACACACAGAACTAGCACAAGCTTTTGATGTCCCACAGGAATCTTAAAATATTCCAAACTTCCTCTTGTGCAACATTATATAACTAGACATCTTGTGTAGGCCATTTTTACAACTCTGGAAAATGAAACAAGGTAGAATTATCTTTCCTCGGAAGTGTAAACTACAGAAACATCATGTATCTAGACTAATTTAACCCATCAGACATGGTGTTCTTTCTTTGATGTACAAGTGCATATACATTACATGATATGGAACTTTGAAATGTGAATAAAGTTTTCTAATTCTTCTTTTCTTTGCCATTGTAATAGTTATAATATATTTTTATATTTGTAATTTCTTGTGTTTTGTTTTTTCCTTCTTAATTTAAGGGAGACCTGTTTGCTAATAGATCCAAAAGACTCTTCTGCTGCAGCTAAACAGTATGTGGCACTGGTTGTTGGTGAGTTGAATGTGGTACTGACTTGATTAACTTTTTTTTCATTAATTTTTATTACATGTAATTTACAAACAATAAGTTATACATGTATGTAGGAAAAACTTACACAATACTTAATTACATTACAATTGATGATAGTTAAGATTACTTACATTGTTTAGTTTACATAGCTAAAACAACACTGTTTGTTAATGTCCAGTTTTTTTTTGTTTTGTTTTTTTTGTTTTAACATTCCAAACAAAACTTAAGGCAGCTCCACTAACGCTGCACTTGCTACATATGTACAGTATGGTAAGCTGAGCATTATGTTACTGACCAAAAAATAAAACATGAACACTATTTACATCATTTACTTAGTTAACAAAACAAAGAAAACACATCACCAATGTATGTTATAACATAACTAAAGCAAAGCGCGCGCTCTGATTGGTTAATTTAGCGTCTACTATTTGCCCATGGGTGTACACTGCTGACGTGTGTGCTAATGTTTACAAAGCAAATCTTTTGACAGACATTGTCTATAAAGTAATGGCCGACGTCCTCCCAGAAATTTATGCAAAACTGTCTTCACAGTTGTGTGACGATGAAACTTTATCCAGTTACTAGTGTGCAGTCGTTTGTCATGAATGAAATTTCGCGCGCTTGTTTTCTCCTGTCATGTAAGACAACACGAACATTTTTTTGTGATGTAGCTCAATAAAAGGACTTCTGTTGTTCCAATGTCTCAATGTTCTGTTATAAAACAAATGGTAAATGCCATAGCATGCACTATTGAGTTATGGATGCACTTGGGAGGTTTGCTAAGCACTCAAGAAGCTAGAGTCGCACGAGGCGATAGCCGAGTGCGACTCTTACGCTTCTTTCGTGCTTAGCAACCTCCCGCGTGCATCCATAACTCAATAGTACACGCTATGGCGTTTACCATTTGTTAATTAAATAATATCTTGAAAGGATTTTTGGAAAGCAGTAACAGACTTGTTTTTAAATGCTGTTTCTTTCTGAATATTAACTTGGTGGTGTATGCAAAGTGATATTTTACAGTAGCTGACAGAATGCAATTGCATGCTCTTTTGTCAAGAGCCATGTAAATTAAAGTGAATTTTGTTCTTTTTAGGTCATGAACTTGCCCATATGTGGTTTGGAAATCTGGTAATAATTCCGTTTTTTTTTTTTTTTTTCGTAATATTTTTAAAATGTTAGTCATTAACAATAAAATTATTATTGTTACAAAAGCCCACAGGCTTATATTCAGTGGGGCAGGAAAGGTGGTTGCATTTTTGGAGGTGGGAGGGGAGGGGTGGATAGGGGGAGGCATATGAGAATCTTACTGTATTGTAACAGGCTTAAAAATACTTTACTGATCACGATATAAAAAATAACAATAATGGAGTGTGAAACCTTGTTAACCTGTTTCTCTCTCTCTCTCTCTCTCTCTCTCTCTTTTTTTTGTTGTTGTAGGTCACAGTGGTAAGTAACCATGTACATGTATGATTGTTCAATGCAAGATAGCTCTCATCATACAAAGGGTATAATTTTGGTGTGAAAGTCTGCAAATCTTGTGCTGACTGTGGACGAAACAAAATTGTTTAAAAACGCTTTCATGTCCACGGGTTTTTCATTGGTATTTTTTATGGGTCAAATAAAGCTTGTGCCACGCCCAAATTGACCTTCTTTAGGGGTTTAATTCAAATTTTCAGACAAGCATCCCCGATCTTTTCATATGGGATTCATTTACCGCGTGGTTTGTGACTGTATGTACCGGTAGGTCATATTTAACTATTTTATATATTGAAAAATTCAGGAATGGTGGACTCACTTGTGGTTGAAGGAAGGTTTTGCCTCATGGATTGAGTATCTCCTTGTAGACCACTGTTTCCCAGAGTTTGATGTGTGGACACAGTTTGTAAGCACTGATCTTGCCAGTGCTTTGAAACTGGATGCATTACGAAACAGGTATTTACATTAATTTGTTTCTCACTAAGTAACTCACAACCAACACCTACGATTATAGACATGCGATGCGTACAGGGAGCTACATTACTTTCAAAAAATTTCGGACGTCAAGTTTCGGATGTTTTGTTTCGGACGTTTGATTTTCGAACACTTTTTATATTATTTCGGACGAGTTTCGGACAAAAGTCTCAGACACTTCGCAGAAACATACATGTAGCTTAAGTAAATTTACGTCTACAAAGCACGAATCAGGCTGAGACAACGTGTGTGAAAATGATAGTTTTACTGCACCCGCATATTTTACAGATACACCGATGAGAAAATAACACAATTGAAATTTTGTAATAAGCCGTTACGCATGTCAAGCAGTGTCTCAACTAGAGTTCGCTCCATAAAGAAAAATAAAACTTTTTAACTGTACTCTTATTATTTCGGACGCTGAAACATTTCGGACGGGTTATTTTTTGACGCTGCTTTGGCAAGTAATGCATGTTGTTATAGCGAGGTCTTCATTCACTTGTATACTATGGTAGGTACATGTACCTCAAAATGCAGTTTCGTACCTTTCCCGGGATAGAAACAACTCTTCTCGTACGAAATCTACTAGCCTTGCGCTAGCCTTATAATTAAGCGCCTTAATTGTAAAGCCTGAATGTGGCAAAATAATGTCTGTCAAAAGCCTTGAAATAAAACGTGATATTACCTAAAAAAGCCCCCCGTTAATCTCTAAAAGAAGCCCATCATTCCCACTGGCCATGAGAGCAGCAAGAAAGGTCTTCCACTGCTGCCTGTCTGGCCAGCTATTGGACTGTGTTTCAGCTGTGGTTTAAGCCCTTAATTTCTGTCTCTTTATTACACCGCCATGTATTCTTGTGCCCACCACCCTCCCGCCTGCCTAAAAATTTCATGTGAAATTTCAGGTGCTCGCTAGTTGGGAAGCAGTGCGAAAAACATTCTGAAGGATGTAGTTATGGTTAAGTTATGTAACTAGGCGATAGAATTCAGAAAATATAAGTTGGTGGCCATGTTACGCTGTCACGTTTGTCCTAACAAGGTTTTTATTCCTTTTTCTGTCTCGTCTTTCCCACTTTTGACACCACGTCATGTTCAAGTCATCCCATAGAGGTAACTTGTTTTCCTAGATTCTTAGATTGATTGATTCTTATACTGTAAAATACATTAAAGCCTACTTCACAATAGCGACATAACGACGTAAACATTACGACAAGAGGAGGGCGTGATGTCGTTATGTTTGCAGTGTGAACATCCTGACACAACGACATAATAGCAACCTAACAGCATGAGCATAACGACATAAGGAGAGAAGTTTTTCTTTTACTTGTGTCTTGTAGATGTTCGCACCACCGACATAATCTCGTTATGTTATCATGCCGCTATGTTGCTAGTGTGAACGAGGCTTTATACGTTAACGTGGTGTTCAGTTTCAGATAGAACAGCGTATGCGTAGTTCACGTTCTCCAAAAAACAAGGTATTTGGTCATCTCGCGAAGTTATTTGCAGAGAGCAGATACATGTAACGAATGTACAACGATGTACATGTATAACGCGCATACAAAAATATTACCGGGTTAAATATTAAGATGATATTACACGAGCCGAATTTTAACGCCGATTTTTAACGCAACGTTGTTCCGTTAAAAGTCGATATCGTGTAACATGGCGCACAGGGCGGTTGTAACGAAACATTTCGTTGCGGCAACATGTTGCAGGTTTTTGAAAACGATTTAAAAACCTACAACTTTGTTGCCCTAATTCACAATGTTGCGTTAAAAATGGTCTCGTGCAATATCACCTTTACAGGGAGTTCAATTTTTCGCGAAACATTGAGAAATCGTAGCTGCAAGCTCTCCCGTGAAACACCACCTTTAAAAAATCGGCGTTAGAAATCGCCACCCGTAACATCATCTTTAAACCTTGTTTCGAAACAATCTTGTTGTCTCTAGGGACCTTTAGCAATGACGACGAGAACGTGGACGACGAAGTGTATGACCGATTAAGGCCTGGAACGGGACCGTCGTCCACGGCGGGAAACGTAGAGACTTTAGTAAACCGGTTACGTGGACGAGTCCTTTATATTACTGTACCCTGCAGTACTTTTATTATCATCCGCCATTGCTTTCTCCACTTTATACTGTAAAGCTCTACCTGCAACTCGAAAGAAATCAAGTTTTTTTTTCCATCACGGTACGATCAAATTACTTCGGCACTGTTTTTATTCACTAACCGACCCTTTACATTGAAGAAATTCCTAAGATACGTAAGTAGAAATTAGAAAACAAATAAAACATACTCACGTTCTCGACAAGACGGCAGATGGCGGCAAATGGCGTCCTGAACGAGATGTGGACGACGAGTCGTGCTCGATTGGGCATGCGTGGTAGCTTCGAAGTTCGTTTTCCCAACTTCCGGTCGGTGACGTTCACGTTCTCGTGGTCATTGCTAAAGGTCCCTTTTGTCGTCCTGGTTCAAGTAAACTTCCTATTATCATGCAGATACCAGAGAGGTCTGAATTTGATGAAATTACTATCTTGTACATGCAGGTTCCAGTTGGACACCCAGGGGAGATAGAGGAAATTTTTGACACGATTTCTTACAACAAAGGCGCTTCAATTATCAGAATGCTGCATCAATATGTAGGAGATCAAGTAAGCCTTTTAGCAAGATTTTTATCTCTTGCCAGAAATTAACGGCGTGGACCAAAAATTAACGAAATTTCGAAATGGTGGAAAGTGGTACGGTACATGTAGGTTTCGGCAAAATCCGAAAGTTTTTGAATTTCCGAAATGCGAACCATTCAACCGAACATTCTAGAAATTCCGGGAGCAATCAAATCAAATCAAATAGACCGTAAATTTCCGGTGATATTTGAGTATAATTGACGGTAAAGTTTTAGCCGAAAATCTTATTTCTTTCTTAGAATTCCATTTCCAAACAGGTAGGCGTTGAGAATAAGGACAATTGTCAAAAAAATAAAAAAGAAGAAGAAGAAAGAAAGAAAAAAGAAAAGAAAAGAAACAAACAAACAAACTGTCATTAACAGTTACTGGTTGCCACAATTAGCTTTGATCTGTCACACTGCAGCCGCCAGTAAAGGTCTTTCTGTCACACAACGAAACGACGGAATCGGTTTAGGTGACACGTATCTTAAAAAGCAAATTAGCTAGTACTAGAAGCCAACAATATCAATAGTTTTGGGTGGAGTAAAATATTACAAGTACGTAAGCTCACGCAGAGTACCTCATAATAATAGTTAACGAACTACAACGTAGAAGAAATTATGAAAAAAGATCTAAATTAATTCCATATTCTGACCTTAACCATTTCTGTCGGTGTTTTATGTTTTTAGCTCCAAGCTACATTGCATATAATTTAAACCATCTACCTTTATTTCAGTTTATCCATTTATTATATCTTATTTGGCTTCTTGACCCCAGCAGCCCCTTTTGTTTATTCCAGGCAGCCAGTACCCTATCTAAATTTAATATTTGTTACCTTCAAAATGTACAGTAACTTTAATTTGCAAGTACGGGTACACATAAGGGTGTTGTTGTTGTTATTTTAAGGACTTTAGGAAAGGCCTGAATCACTACCTGAAAAAGTTTGAATACAGCGCCGCCTCTACAGGTTAGTTTCGTCCAGTTCCGACCTTCTCTTTGTCACACAACGTTACACTACTGTAGAAGTTAGTTCTACAGCAAGCCATCGTGAACACATCAGGTTTTGAAGTTGAACTTTTTGTCACCTGACTACTTGGTCACAGTGATATAAAAGAAAAGCGGAAGGTGAATCCACCTCATTTCATTGCGATCTTTTTTAAAGTTAAAGTACATTTTTGTCTCTACACTGGGTTGCATTTCTTCAAGCATATAAAATAGACCCTTATAAAGATGACCCAGTCGTAAAGGTCTACTTAGGAGCCTATGTGATACCAAAATGGATACAAAACAAACTTTCTTCGATGCACCACAGCAAAGTCGAGTCCAGCTGCAATCAAAGTTTTGGTTCCAGTTTTAATTAACGCCCATTGTTTTTAATGTGTGTTTATCCAGAACATGTATGTTTCTTTCTTTTTTTTTTTTTGCAACAAAAGTTAGTTGTGTTTTTCTTTTTCAAGATGATTTGTGGGCCAGCCTGTCTCATGCCAGTTCCAAACCTGTGGCTGCTGTCATGGACACATGGACAAAACAAATGGGATTTCCGGTGCTGTCTGTAACTGCAGAACAGGTATAAATCGCGATGATTTTTCGTATTGGAACCTCTTGACTGAAAATCGTTATCATAGGAATACGTAATTTTCTTTGAAACTGAGTTTGATCTGATCATTTGTTTTATTTAAGAAAGGAGACTCGATGGAGCTCACTATATCTCAGAGGAAGTTTTCAGCAGATGGTGCAACAAAAGGTAAAGAAATGGTGGCACAAAAGAGTGAGTAAATAGACGTGACTTCTCTTCTCCCGTTCAATTCTCCTCCTCCCCTACCCCTTACGAGAAAGACGTCTGAGATTCGATTCAAACAATTCCATTCTGATAACTTAGCCCTACTGAGGTGCTCTGATTGGTTGGTACTTTTCACGCGAAAACTCAAAACCGGGCATTAACCAATCAGGGACATTAATTGAATCAGTACAGCGACGTTTCACAGCGGATAATATTTACACTTGCGTTGTAGAGATGTCTTAGCGAAAGAAGAAAGATCCATGAAAATGCCAACTGTAGAGCCCTATGGAAAATGGAAAATGCATGAAAATGCCAACTGTAGAGCCGTGTGGACTGCTCTCGTGAGTAAAATTCGCGTCATGCAATTCCTTTTTTTTTTAGCTCCACCTGAGATTTCTGAATCCGAAGAAAGTCTTAAAATACCTTCAGGGGAATTGCCTTGGAAATAAGGTCTATATAGGGGTTTTATTCTCGTACTCCTCATCTTCTCATGGTTTTAGTTAAAATTTAATGTCGAGTAAAACCTTCTGTTGTTAGATTCCTCTCAGTGGAAGGTACCTGTTGCTGTGTGCACCAGTGCAAGTCCCGTAGAGCCTGTAGCTGATTCGTTGTTAGAAAAGAACTCTTGTACTGTCGTAGTCACTGGAGTTGGGAAAGACCAGTGGATTAAGGTAAGGTGTTGTCAGCTCTAGGAGTATAAATGGGTACAGGCAGGCAGCAAAGGCTATGGTTAACCCTTGATGGACTAACATATGATCCAGGGAGATTAGCAATACAGTTACAGCGAAACCTGTATTAAACGGACACCCCTGGGACCCTTACTAGTGTCCGCTTAATACAGGATGTCCGCTCTAAACAGGTTCTAATATATTGTGCAATGATAGTTAATTATTAACCCTTTTGTAACTCAGTGTAACACAGTGTGAGATCAGAGGCGCTCATAGCACAATGTCCAGTCAGTCAACGTATCAGTCTGAAATAATCCACTTAGTTTTAAAACGAAATCGCTGAACAATGTTAAAGGAATCTGAGCTGAGCTTTCAGAAGTAAAAAGCCCTTGAAATGTCCGCTTATTGCGAGTTTTGTGCAGCAAAATGACTTAATATTGGCGTCCCTGTCCACTTAACAGAGGTGTCCGCTGAATGCAGGTTTATTTTGCAGTAAATTGAATGTAAGGAGAAAATTTTGGGACTCCAGCTGGTGTCTACTTAATAGAGGGTGTCCGCCTAATATGGGGTCCGCTTAATACAGGCTTCACTGTGGCTGCCTAATGCAATGAAAGGTGGAGTTAGCCTGTACATGGGTCGGGGAGAGCACACAGGCTTAAGAAAGACTTATAAGCTTTAAGAGGCTGTCTCTGTAAGAACTGACCACTGATTTTACTTCGAAAATTCGATTTTTCTCATAAGCTGGGATTTCGAAGCTCTTACCTAGTCAATCACTAAATGAGTTTTGTTTCATTAAAATTTCCAATTGAAGTTTTCTAGGATTGATTGAAGTTCGGTCCGCTCGACACAAGTTTCATGCCCGCCGAAACTGGAAAAATAACACATATTGCCGGCGCTCTAAAAAAAATAATATTCGCTCAAAAGTCTCAATTCCTTTTTTCAACTATAGATATATCATAGAAGTTTGTTTAGCCATGTTGCAATTATAATTCAATGTTGTTCCTTTAACGATTAAAAGAAGATTTTCTACCCGTTAAATCGAGTTTGAACCAAACGCGAAAATAGCTCTACTTTGAAGGCACGTTTTAAAAATGTGGCACCTGTTTGAAACTGCTGAACTACATGAATAGAAAGTATAAGTGGCCCTTAATTTAAAACAATAATAAAATTTGTCTGCCCACTCGGTTTTCAAAACTAACGACCGTTTAAAGTTCAGGAAATTTTGAAAATATTCCAGTGAGTAACTAACACACTCGCCTTCGTAAGGTGCTCCGATAAATTCCCGTAAATTTCTTACCTGGCTTCAAGATTAAAGTTTTGGTCCTTTGTAGCGATCCTTGAAACCTAGGTAGCATTAAAACTGCCAGCTTTTCCTTCCTCTTAAGACTCTTAAGACTGCAAATGTTTGGTTTGGCGCTCGTTAGAATAATCCACGACAAAACACGGACAAGTTGTCTTTTGAAACTTCTTGTGTGTGTATATTTCGCAGAAGACGTTTCAATTAGCAAATTTTCCTTCTAAAACAAAGACGTTGCCATTTTTTTTGAAAATCGATCTCGTACGAGAATTGAAGTAGCTTGTTAAAACGCGAAAATACATGTACACGAAGCAGTTAGCCTGCAATGAAAGAGTCATCCTTTCACATTTACAATTTGACAAAGGTTAAGTGACACTTTTAAAGTGTTTTACCAAATCCTAAAATTGAACTTGAAGTTTCCAACGTTATGCGCTTCATGATATATTTTTGCAGGTAAACCCAGGTCAAGTTGGTTTCTATCGAGTTCAATACTCATCCGCCATGTTGGAACTTCTGCTACCAGCCATCAATGACAGCAGTCTTCCTCCAAGAGACAGACTGGGACTACAGAGTGATCTCGCTGCTCTGGTATGTTAAGGGGTGCCACCCCCGTTCCCCACCTCCCGGTGCATTCTCTAGCCGGTAATCTTGAAAGATTAGTGTTCTACCAAAAGTGTAGAAAGAATTTCAAAGGAAATTCTTGTTTTGGCGAGAGAATTCCATGGTACGGAAAAACTGACGTGGCACAACTTGTTTCGTGGATGCGGGTTTAATCCACAAGTCTGTAATGCAGTCTTTTGTCTGCGCCGACAATACTGTTTTCTTGCCATGCGCGTGCTAGAAGGTTATTTCAAAGTCAATTCGCAAAAAAAGGTAAACATTTATTGCTAAAAGCAGGCGTTCTCTCCGTACGGGTACTCTTCAGAAACGAGACAGCAATTTTTTAAACATTTTGTTTTAGATATGAATGAAACGGCAAACAATAACAACAACGATATTAGCACTTCGTTTCCATAGCCAATGAATTGATTGTTTTTGATATATTTAAATTCAGCTTGGCAGTGATGCCTAGAGGACACAAACAAAGAAAATTGAATTGTGATGTTTATTCATTTCTTTTATTTGTGTCCTCTAGGCCTCACTATCAAACTGAATTTCAATATATCGAAAGTAGTCTATTCAGGGTTAAGCGATCGGTTTCCAAACTGTATTTTCATGTATCATTTTTAACTTTAAATTCCAGGCACAAGCAGGCCTTGCGTCCACTACAGAATTCCTGAAATTAGCCAAGCAGTTCAGAAACGAGACGAACTACACTGTATGGAACGACTTGACGGCCAACCTAAGCAACCTGGCCAAGCTGTTGCAGAACACTGGGTTCTACTCTAGTTTTCAGACCTTTTGCGTGAAACTCTATGAGCAAATTGCCAGCCAAGTTGGATGGGACCCTAAAGAGGGCGAAGGTAATATCACCACAAAAAATTTTATTGCTTTACATCCGTTAGGTTCCCGTGTTTGTGTTAACGACAGAAACAAACCTCCTAACGGTAGGCTTATTATCAGATTTTTACGGATCTACTCTCGCCGTACATTTCTTGAAGGTCATTTGGACGCGCTCTTAAGAGGCCTGGTTCTAGGTTGTATGGGACACAGCGGCGATCCAGCGACAATCGCAGAGGCGCGGAAAAGATTTGACGCTCATTGTAAAGGTAAAACCATCATCTCAGCAGACTTGAGGTCAGCGGTGTACCGCACAGTTCTTAAGCATGGTGATGACGTCACCTTGAACGCCATGATGAAGCTGTTTAGAGAAGCTGATTTAGACGAGGAGAAAGTGCGATTAATGAGTTGTATGGGGGCGGTGTCACAGCCTGAACTGATCAAGAAAGTGTTAGCTTTCTCCATGTCGGTAGGTTCAGCAGCTTTGATAATTTTTACAAGAATTGTAATGGTTATTAGTTCAAGAATTAAACAGAACAGGTACGAGTAAAACAAGGGACCCGTGTTAGCGCCATCTACCTTGCGTTTATACTCTTTTCACTCTGAAAACTTCAGCTTTCTGCATATATGTTTAGTTACCTATAGTTTAATGTAAATTAACTTTTTTGTCGCGCATTCTCTCCTTTTTCTCTTGGTTCTTAATAAGAAATTGAAGTAGACTTCGCTGTTGTTCGAGGATTAGCATTTTATTTTACTTTTTCATCACTATGCTTTTTTTCTCAGAGTGAGGTCCGTTCCCAGGACACAGTCTTTGTCATCGCAGGTGTGACCGGCAGGTAACCCAGAAGTATGGTGCGAAGTCTGAAAGTGATAGAGTGGTCCCCGTTCGAGTGCCGGATAGGATGATTTTGTTGTGTGTTTGGGCAATACACTGTTTTCTCACAGTGTCTCTACAACCGGAAAAAAAGGAGGGAAGGATACGGGGGGAGCCGTCGGAAGTTTGAACGCCTAGAGGCTAAACAGTCTTTATCTCCTTGAGGGTACCTTATGGTAAAAGTCGAGCGACAACATCCAAAGATAACCGAGTGTACCGGGCGTACTTGCCGATCCTCCGTCGAGTGAATAAAACCTATTTTCAAAAATTAACACAGTAGCTGTATTTGCCCAGGATTAGCAAGGGAGGAGGGCTGCTAGCCGATGATAGACTAGCATCCCTACAGGGAGGAGTAGCAATATGATACCCCTAGTCACTTTATGCCGCAAAGAAACGATACCCTCCGGCTCGAAAGACCAGTTTAGCTCGAGTGCGCTCTTTCTCCTACTTACAACTGTTTCAAACACATGTCTCTTTTTTCTTTTGTTTAGTTTAATAGGACGCGAACTTGCCTGGCAGTTTTTGCCGGACAACTGGGACGAGCTCTATAATCGTTATGCTAGTGGACTGTTACTCCCTCGCCTTATTCAGGTAAACCGACAAACTCCAGAAAAGTTTACCAGAGTGCAAGTGAAAGTCTTTGTCTTGAGTAACGAGACATTGTATGTATAGAGCGTTCTGTCACCTAAGTACTCATTCACTCGCTATAATCAAGTCTTAGCTAATAAATTTAACTGTCTTTCAACAGGTAACTTGATTTGAGAATGTGGATCTTTCATATCAGAATTTATGACTTTCGCGTTTTTTGTCATTCCCATAAATATCTTTTTGACTAAATTAAAATAACAAGATCATTTGCTTCTTGGAACCCTTCCGACTTTACTCTGTGGCTACAACACATTAAAATTAATGCTTCGTCTAATGCAGGGACTGTTTATTTAAAAAAAAAAGGTAGAAGTCAAATTCATCTTATGACCTACGAGACAAGCATTCTCGGGCCATTTTAGTGTCAAGCAACGCAAATGTTTGAGAATTCAAACGCGCTTTATTACAAAAGGAAGAACATTCTAGAGCTAAAATTTATAAGACGTCAAGTTCTTAGAGAGTTTTATATCTTGTGAAACTAAAAGCTCAGAGAGGTTGATAATTGTTTATTTCGGAAAAGGACGACATCGCATGAAAATTCAAATTTAGGTGGTTATTACTTTTTCTTCTGTGGATGTCTCCCCACCCCCACCCCCGATCAAAAAGTACTAATGTAATAATATTAGCATAAATTTTAATATAATAATAATATAATAATATAATAATATAATACTAATATAATAATATTCCGGGAGAGTTATGGCGGAGAAGATGGTGACGAAAGTATTGTCTGTGTGATAACCAGCCCCTTCCCCTTGCGAAGCTCATCAATTCCACAAATCCTCCAGTACCTTTTTCTCCCGTATTTCAACCAAAAAGATATTCCAAGGTTAATTGTCGACCTTTTTTGTTTTATTTCAAGGCTACAACAGATTCGTTTGCAACTGAAAAGAACCTCCAGGAAATTCAGGTAAAAATATCATGGAATTGTCAGTGCAATGACTGCCTTACTTCCCAAAATTTATCGATATATAATTTCTCCTTTATGCGAATACATTATCAAGCAAACAATTGAGGAGAACAAAGATTATCATCAGCTAGCCGGGGAGCAGGGATGGCGCAGTGGTGAGAGCACTCGCCTCCCACCAAGGTTGCCCGGGTACGATTCCGGCCCGGTGCCATATGTGGGTTGAGTTTGTTGTTGTTCTCGCCTTGCTCCGAGGGTTTTTCTCCGGGTTCTCCGGTTTTCCTCTTTCCACAAAAACCAACATCTCCAAATTCCAATTCGACCAGAATAGAGGACGTGCATGAAAACCAGCTAAGGCTGATGTGTCTACCTCTCTAAATAATATTTATTAATTTTATTAATTTTTTTTATTTTGATGTATCCTGAAGTCTTAGAACAATGATATAAGAAGTGCATGACAGTCATTCAGTGTTCAAAGTTGGGCGTAAATGTTTAACTGAGTCCATTACTTTGTAAATATTGATTAGGTAGGTCAAGTCTGCATACGAGCCAAGTGGCCCGTCAGACCGGAGATTATCCCGGTTTCTGTAGCATGAAGCGACTAGGAATATTTCTACTCCCCCTGGATGGGATGCTAGCCCATCGTAGAGTTATCCCCAGCATTAAATTCTCTGGTACCCATTTATACACCTGGGTGGAGAGAGGCCCTGTGAAAGTAAAGTGCCTTGCCCAAAAGCACAACACAGTGACCCCAGCCAGGGCTCGAACCCGGACCGCTCAATCCAGAGTCGAGCTTACTAGCCATGAGGCCATCGCGCCTTCCAGCATCATCAAATACCAGAAAACGCTAAAAAAGAACTACATGTCAGTCATTCAGTATTCAAAGTTGGACGAACGTGTTTAATTCAGGAGTAAATATTGACTGATTCAAGGAAACATTTCCAAAAGCAGCGCACATAGCTCCTTTAATAACCGTTCACACATAAAAGTTTTTATTTTTTTGGTCGGCAGGATTTCTTTGCTAAGCACCTGGTGCCAAACGCTGAGCGTACGGTACAACAGTCATTGGAGAGGATACGCCTGAATATCACGTGGCTATCACGTGATTCAGACAATGTGCGAGTTTGGCTTCAAGACAACGGATATTAAAGGAGCTATGTTGTGTCGGGAGCATCCAATCTTGAAAATATCCAGTCGTTTTTCATCTCAGTGTTTCCCAGTCTAAAGCACCCGTGTTGATATAAAAGTACCTCGACGTTTTTGTTGTTTCCCTACCTTGTGAAGGAATTATTTTATGTTTCCTATAATTTAAGGGCAGTTTTCAGTTGTCCATCGCAGAATTGAAATGAATTAATATATTGCAACATAGCTCCTTTAAGCTCTCAATCTTTGTCAAGTGTGCAGTGGTAGATCGAGAAAGATAAACGAAGACATTATTAAGAAACTAGACGCTCTAAGAGCGTTTAATTTACTCGGGCTTCATACCGCAATATCAAATCGTACTTTATCAGTAAGCTTATTGAACACAATGAAAACAACAAATAAAAAGAATCAGGGTATTGTAACACAATAGTTTTACGCTTAGATATTTACTATTCAAGTTGCTTCGTTGCGTATCCTCTTTATCCAATTGCATGTTGTTTGCCTCATCTTCGAAGGTCTGTTTACGACGATTCTTGATTTTTTCAACATCTGAGGTGTTCGTCTCAGTATCACAGTTTTTTGCAACTGTTTTGGTACTTTGAACTCGTGCATGGCTCATTTGTTATCTCGCGAGAACGACCATGAACTTTGCTTATTTGGCAGGCTTTCAAGCGATATAATTCGTGGACCGACCCGTTCCGAGAACGATCGACATCTTTGTGTATGAGATGAACGTATAAGGCGTCATTCTTCCAAAACTTTCTTCACAAAACACAGTATTCTGTAAATTATGTTGTTCTGACGAAGAGCGAGTATGTGGTAGGATAAGCTTTCGCACTCTCATCCCAAGTTTCCGCGGTCTACGCTAGGAGCGCCTGGGACCATGACCCTCCTTTTGGCGACCAAGAACGGCTTGCATTTTATGACTCGGGCTTTCCTACGGAAGCCCGAGTTAAAAAAAGCTATCAAACGAAGGCCTATGTTAGGTGTCGACAAAATACGTTTTCACCGCTTGGATGGAATACCTCGTTTTAAGTGCAACACTACCATAGAATGTGGAGTTGTTCCTTTTCCCTGTGGGTAAAACCCTGTAGTTCTAACTTTAAGTTTTTGAATGAAATTCTAGTTTATGACTTCTAAAAAAAGCAAATATTGAGTAGTTTCGTGTGGTATTGTCTTAAAATGTTATGATGTTGTACAAGGCATTTCTAACTTTTAGATCTGTGAAAGAAACTCTAGTGTGTGACTATTTAAGTGAAAGCCATGGAGTTATGAATGGAGGAAACTCTATGCTTTTATGTTCTTTATGTTTGTGCCTTTTTATTCTTGTGCCATATGCATGTTTATACGTTGATTATGCTGTACAAGGTTGCTTTAACTTAAAAGTCTGAAACCCTAGTGTGTAATCATTCAAATGAAAGCTATTGAGCAGTACTTTCATGTGGTGCTGTTTATTATGCTGTACAAGGTGGTTCTAACTTTAAAGTCTGCGGATGATACCCTAATGTGTGACCATTCAATTGAAAGCTATTGAGCAGTACTTTCATGTGGTAGTGTTTATTATACTTTACAAGGTGGTTCTATAACTTTTAAGTCTGCGGATGAAAACCAAGTGTGTAACCATTCAAGTGAAAGCCATTGAGAAGTACTTTCACGTGGTAATGTTTTTATCATGGTTTACAAGGTCGTTCTAACTTTTAAGTGTGCATGGAACCCTGTTGTGTGACCATTTAACGTAAAAGTACTGAGTAGTACTTTTATGTGATGCTGCTTTTTACACAATATGCGACTGGTGCACTGTACTCGTGGTTGTATCGATCAAGTATCTTGGGATGAAACCTTTTTAGAGGTGTAACCAACTGAGGCAAAAAGTACAGGGAAGGGGGCGGAAAATTTCGTGGTTAGAAAACACATGACCCACCCCTTCCATTTGGTGCAAAACTGAGTGACCACCCCAAAATGAGGGTTGAAAATATCTTGGTACTCGAACAGCCAGCAAACTACGAGTCTCGGGCCCAAGAGTGTGAGTTCCAGACCCATGAACATGTGTCCCGTACCCTTGGAACGAATAGCATGTAAGCACAAGTTGGTTATTTGGTGTTCTTGAAGACCAGCATGTCGAAAGAGCGCAGTATTAATATGAAAATTTTTCCCTTGGACTCCTTGCTCATTCCGTAAGACGCCTTAGCTTTCGTACAGATTTTACACCACATGAAATTGCCATCTCTATTGTACACCAGCCCATGTACTCTTTCAGCCACGGAGCTGGGAGGAGTCACCTCTGTTGTCGGTTGTGTCAAGTGAGTGCCAATTCCTGTTATAAAGCGGGATGCCCCACCCCCCATGCGTAGCTCAAAATTGAACGACCCACCCTTTATCTAGGGCTCAAAAACTGATGACCCACCCCCTCTCTGCTCCGGTTCCCCACTTCCTCCTATTCTATTCCTTCTTTTTTTACAAGTTTCTTTTAAGGACAAAAGTAATAACGTAATAACGAGAGTGGAACAATTCTCATTTATAATTTCAATGTATTTTAATTGTTTCTTGTCTTACAATTTCCTATCTAATTATGGGAACAGACTGAATTAGTACTGTTGACAGCGTGAGCCTCTTGTGCCTTTTGATGCTTAGTTGTTTAACGATAGAGTTTGTTGCTTAAGTTAATTATCCTTAGTTGTAAGAGTTAATTCAGTGAATTCAAGTTACTTGAAGTGTTTTGGCTATGCAATCCAAAGAGTACATTTTCCAAAGGGATTGAAATCGTATTGTTTAAGAAACCAGTCTGCGTGGCCCTCCCGATGGATGCGAAAAGCTGCGTTCGTTTTAGAAGCGAATTGTGGACATGCCTCGGGCGTGAGTAATAAAACCACTCAGCAATGTTCGGTTGCCTTTGCGAGGTTAACTGATTAGAGCTGCATCAAGGTTTGCGCATTTTGAAAAGTTTAGCCTAAGTTTTCCAAGTTCTTCGTTTGTAATCCGTGTTAATCTTCTCCATCCTTAACCATCCTTGTTCCTTTATGGGTTACTTCGTAATTTCGTATATTAATTCGTAATTTGAACTTACGGCTGAAAGGGGAGAAGCTCCACTTTGTACAGTGTTGCCTGAATGGAGGGTCCGTCGCATTTCTTCAAAAATACTTATTTTATAAATTATTCGTTCTTGTTAATATATTTTGTTTTTTCATGTAGTTAAAGTATGTTTTGTCATCAGAAGTGTGATAACTGCATAGTCGCTGATTGATAATTAATTTGAAACATATATGTTTGGCTTAACAATTTTGTTTTCTTACGCAATCGCAACAAAAGATTCAAAATGCAATTAATAGCAGCAAGGGCTAAACACAAAGATAACGCTAATGCGGTCCTATTTTCATTGGTTTCTTGCTTTTAAATACCGTCCAAATCGATTGGAAATTTACCTTATATCGACTCGATAAAGTAAAATTAAGATTTAATTAGTTGAAATTTCGAGCTTCAACTCGTTTTGTCAGAGATCAATCAATCAATCAATCAATCAATCAATCAATCAATCGATCGATCAAACAATCAATCAATCAGTCAGTCAGCCAGTTGGTCAGTAAGTCAGTCGGTCAGCCAGCCGGTCAGTTAGTCAGTCAATTATTGGCAACGTTACAGCGAAACGAAACTTAAAACTTATTAGAGATAGTTCTAACTTTTAAGGGATTGATAAGTTCTAAAGATGGATAAAATGTCCTATAATGGGGGTACGCACTAACAGGTTTTTTTGCCGCTTCTAACATTGAATTGTGTTGTGCGGTTGGTAGAGTTAACGTCTACTGTCCTGCTCTGTGGAGTAATATCCAGGTATAGACGTTTTTTTCCGCCAGAAGTAATAACGATACGATACAAGTAAACAATGTGTTGATCTGTGCTGTCTGTTACGGAGTAGATTTGCGTGTCGTTGTTCTCCACTGGCTGAAAGAGAAAATGTTGTTTCGTAAACAAGATGTGTAGATTTTCACCATAGTTAATAGAGGGGAATGGTTATGAAA